>NW_007251987.1:52725-80386 GCF_000164805.1 Carlito syrichta
CATAGTTATTCTTTAAATGCTAGCCACTGTTGTTTGGTCAAGTTAATAGGCTTCATATTCCTACTATCACTAGGTACAATCTATAGTTTTGTATTAGTGATTTTAAGGCTTTTTTAATTAGACAAGTGATGTGGAACCAAAGTCAAAGTAAACCTTGTATGTATTATGTTTAGTTTAAGTGAAACTCCTTTTACACTTATCTCAAGACTCATTAACTGAAAGTAGATAGTGTTTTCAGCTTATTCGTTTCTTCTAAAGACCGCTAGATGGTGGTAACTTTTAAAGCATATGTACGTGAAGGAATTTTCTTTGTCTTGCCCCTTATACAAATGCGATAAAAGCTTTCTGCTAACTAATAAAGATGTCATCTGTTCAGGAAGCAGGTGTCCGAGCATATTGTTTTCATCTTTCACCTATCCGTCTCTCCTTCAGGAGATCTCACGACCCAGTAAAGGGGCTGGACCCCTTCAGGTAAGTATGTGGAGAAACGGGAATGCTTCTACACTGTTGATGGGAATGCAACTAGCACATGGAAAACTGTATAGTGATTCCCCCCAAAACAATAAATTGACTTTCCATATGACCCAGTAATCCCCCTTCTGGGAATATATCCAGGGGAACTTAAATCACTCTACAAAAAAGATACCTGCACATGCATGTTTATTGCAGTACTGCTCACAATAGCAAGAACATGGAATCTATCATGCTGCCCATTGAAACTGGACTGATTAAAAAATGTGGTACTTTATATACTGAAATATTTGCAGTCATAGAGAAGAACAAAATTATAGACTTTGCAGCAACTTGGATGGACTTAGAGTCTATAATACTCAGCGATCTATCACAGAATCAAATAACTGAGTACCACATGTTCTCACTCATAAGCAGACCACGAACGTTTACCATAATACAATAAAAAAGGGATTGGCAGTAGTGGAACACTGTTGAGGCTGGGTGGGGAGCATAACATCTATAAGGGTATCTGATTTCAAACCAGGTGAAGTGGGGACCAAAGGGAGGCCCAACATTTACCTGTGTAATGACCACTTGTATACCTAAATCTGAATTGTACCTCATGTCTTTAAAATAAAAAAATAGTATTTTTCTGAGTTAGGTGAGATTTTTCTTCCATATTTTAGGAGGAGATATGAAAAGGGAAGAAATTCAGTCTTTGTTACACTAGCATCCTTATTCTTATTTTTCATTTCCCAATCTCCTCATCACTGCAGGGTTAACTCCCCTTGGGTTATTATTTCTAGCTACATAATTTCCCCTATACACGTCTCTCCAAAAAGACCATTAGTAGAGGAAATGATTGGCCAATGATGGTTTGGTTGGATTAACTTTCCTGCACTGCCTATGTTTGTCATTTTCCAGCAAGATAGCTTAGGCAGAGGTGCAAGAAAGTGGAACTGTACGAGACCTCTTGAGGCCTAATCTCAGTACTGGCACACCTTCGATTTTGTCACATTTTATTGATAAAAGCAAGTCACAGGCCTAATCCAGACTTAAGGGACAAAGAAATACAATCATATTTTGGGTGGGAGGAACTTCAAGTCATATTTGAATGGAGAGAAAACACAAAGGGATGGAAAATTACCACGAATTTCCCAAAATACATGTCTTACCCACGTGGTCTCTATCTTGTGGTTTCTGTCAACACACCAAGTTTTTTTTTTTAATTGTAAGTGTATTAGTTCATTTGTGATTTTACCACAGGTACAATAAAAATGAGGAATTAGAAAAAAACTAGATATTCAAGAGTAGACTCTTTTAATTTTTAAATAACATCACTGCCTGAAGGAGAGAAATCAATTATTTAATATCCGATCAGTTCATGTGTAAGCAGCTGATTTTCAATGACTTGTTTTTATTGAATTCCTTCAGCTATTTATACAACTATAATGGTTAAAGTTCAATCTTCCTTTAATCTGATTTCTTTGTGAAAACACATTTGTAATCTATCTCAAGTAAAAGTCTTTTTCCAATATTCTTCTATTAAACTGTCACCTGGGGAAAAATAAGTAGTACAACTCAGTTGTCAATATTCTCAGTGACCATCCAGCTCCGACCAAATACTGCTGGGAAAAAAAATCATGCAGGTAGGCACCATTGAGAGATCATGGCCTTTGATCTCTTCTGCCCCTCTGTGTTGCTGGGTGATCCTTCTAGGTTTTCTTAAACACTCAGTCAATAGGTGTTTCCTGAGGGCCTACTGTCTGACTAGAACTCTGCTGAAATGCTATTGGGAACACAGACGTTAACAAATATAGTGTTTTCTTCCATAGTGATTGTCTTCCATAGTGTTTTCTTCCATAGTGAGTGTCATCTGGGGAAAATGTGAAACAAACACAGTCATACGTAAAGCAATGGTAGTAACACAGATTATGAAGAAATGGTAGAAGGTGATTTGATAAGTTGCTATAAGAGAATTTGTCGTAAGCATAAAAATCAAAAGATTGCCCTGGAGAACAAAAACCACCACTGTTTTTCTTTTCTACAATGGCTATTTCAAATGTCTTCCTATATTTTCCATGTACTTAGCAGTCTCATCTTATACCTTGTGGAAAAATTAAAACATGAGTAGGGAATTTCATTGACTAGTCATTATCAAACCCATACTCTCCTAGCTAGTCACTATGAAACCCCAAATTTACCTGTATTTGTGTTTAGTATTTGCTCTTTTCTTTGATAAGAGAAAATGTTATTGATATTGAAAAAAATGTTCTTTTTCTTCTTATATATATCCGATCTTGTTTAATTCCCCCACTGACCTCACATTTTCTCATAATATTCATTTTATTCTTTTAAAATTATATTTAGTTGCCATACCACATAAACCATACATTTAAAGAGCATCATGCAGTGCTTTGTCCTGTGAAATCTTCACCACAATCAAAATAGAGAACATATCTATTATTCTTCATAGCTTCCTTGAACCACTTTGTTATCTTTTCTTTCCTCCGTGCTCTGGATTTACGGCCTCCAAACTGAAGTCCCTAGGCAACCATGTATGCACTTTAGAATAGTTTGTGTTAGATTAGACTTGGTAGTTTTCCTTTAGATTAGCTTGGATTTTCTTGAATTGTATGTGTATGGAAACATATGGTGTAAACGCCTCTCAGTGAACTTCTTTCTCTTGGGAAATGCCTAGAGGCAGAATGGCTAGAATTGATAGTAGGTGTATACAGAAGTTTTAAAGAAGCTTCCCAACTGTTTTTGCAAAGTTGCTGTATTTTTTATATTGCTTTCTTTCTTTTTTTTTTTTTTTTGAGTTGGAGTCTCACTCTGTTGCCCAGACTGGAGTGTAGTGGCCTCTCCTGGTCACTGCAGCCTCGACCTGCTGGGCTCTGGCGATCCTTCCGCCTCAGCCTTCCTAGTTGCCGGAATTACAGGCATGCGCTACCATGCCCTGTTGATTTTTAAAAAAAAATTTATTGTAGAGATGAGGTCTCGCCAAGTTGCCCAGGCGGGTCTTGAACCTGCAGTCACAGGCAATCCACTCACCTCAGCCTCCCAAAATGCGGGATTACAGGTTGAGCCACTAAGCCCGGCTTATATCGTTTTCATCAATGACATATGAGTTCAAATTTTGTACATCCTTACCAACACTTGGAATGGTCATGTTTTCGATTTTATATCTTTCTGATAGGTTTACAACAGTATCTCATAACTGTTTTAGTTATTATTTCCCTAGTGACTGATGATGTTGAACAACTTTTCTTGAGCTTATTTGCCATCCATATATCTTCTTTGTAGAATAAAATGTCTAGTCAAGTATTTTACTCAATTCTTTTTATTGGGTTGTTTGATTTTGTATTGAATTTTCATTGCTCTTTTATATTATAGGCTAAGACTTTTGATAATATTTATACTCTACAAATATCTTCCCCACTCTATGGCTTGTCTTTCTAGTTTCTTATCTATGCACTGTTTAATGTTAGGATTTTAAAATTTTCCTGAAGATTTTTCATTTTTACTTTTTAGACCATGCTTTTGCTATTGCACTCCAGAAATCTTTGCTTAACCCAATGTCACCATGATATTTGTTATGTTTTCTTGCAGAAGCACTACATTTTGTATATTTAGGCCCATGATCCATTTGAAATAATTTTTGCATGAAATAAAAGATGTAGATTAAATTTCTCTTTTCTTTACTTCTCTATCTCTTTTTTCCTTCCATGCCTTCTTTCTTTCTTTTTTTTTTTGAGTTGGAGTCTCGCTCTTTCGCCCAGACTGGGGTGCAGTGGCTGCTCCCAGCCACCGCAGCCTCGACCGACTGGGCTCCGGCGATCCTTCCGCCTCAGCCTTCCAAGTAGCTGGAACTACAGGTGCGCGCTACCGTGCCTGGCTAATTTTTTTTATTGTAGGCCTTGCCAAGTTACCCAGGTGGGTATCGAACCCGTGGGCTCAGGCAATTCACTCACCTCTGCCTCCCAAAGTGCGGGATTACAGGCTGAGCCACCGAGCCCGGTGTTCCTGTCTTTTTTGTCCCCTGTCGTTTTTTCTTAGTTTCTTCTTTTCCTATTTTTATCCCTTCCCTCCTTTCCTTTTTGATTTATTCTTTCTTTTGTATATGGTTATCTAATTATTTAAACAAAATTTGTTGAGAATACTAGCCTTTCTCAATGGAACTGTTTTTGCATTAAATGTTATACCTGTGCGGTTTGTAATGTCTATGTAATATCTAAAATTTATGACCAGACAGTAGCAGAGTTTAGAGTTTCAAGAGGAGAGAAGATGCATATTTGAGAAACTTCACCATACAAGTGGTAATTGAATATATGAGAACAGACGATTTAATCAAAAAATAATATGTGCAATAAGAAAAGGAAAGGAAAGAAGACAGAGAGAAGAGCAGAGAGGAAAAAATAAAGTTTTAAAAAATTTGTAATTAATTTATTATAGTATAATATATAAACTATTGGATTTTTTTTTCTATTTTTTAGTTAAACTTCTTGATATAGCTGTAGATTCTCATACAGTTATAGGACATAATATTGAGAGATTCCAAGTACCTTTTGTCTAGTTTTTGCCAATAAAAATGTCTTGCAAATCTATGGTACATCACAACCAGAATATTAGTATTCATAGAGTCAAGATACAGACCACTTCCATCACACAAAGACTCCTCATGTTATAGACACACCCATATACTCATTTTTCCCCATCCCCACTCACTCCTTAACCCTTGGCAACCACTAGTTTGTTTGTATTTCAATAGTGCACCTATTGCTGGAGTGCAAAATAGAACAAATTATATAGTGTATAAACTTAAATATTTTTTCTCACTCCTGTGATTCTCTGGAGATTCCCCCAGGTTGTTGCATATCAATAGTTTCTTCATTTTAGTTGTTGAATAATATTTCATAATATGGATGTATCACACTTGACTTAACCATTCACCCGTTGAAGGACACCTGCATAATTTCCAAATTTGGGCTATTACAAATAAAGATACAACATGATCATGTACAGATTTTTTGTGTAACATGAATTTTCCTTTTTCTGGAATAAATGTTCAGAAGTGCAAATGCTAGGACAAACAGCAATTGTAAGTTTAGTTTTTTAAGAATCAAGAAACTTTGCTTTTTTAGTGGGAAAGAAGAAAAAGAGGTGTTTACATTTAGATGGTTATTACTGCAATAATACTGATGGAAAAAGTTCTCAAATTTTTGTGCTATTTGCAATACCTTGTTTACAGACAGGACAAAATTTAAGTTTCATAGTTAATATTATTTTCAATCACTTTTTGAAGTCTAGACATCTAACAAAATAATAAGTCAAACCCTGATTTGTAGCATTTGTCAGTTTCCATGGTATGAATACTTCTGTTTTGTCCTATTTTAGGCTACCAATCTGATATTAATAAACACAGAGTTAAAAATAGATTATTATAGCATATTGTTATCTATGTTATCTAGTATTTCTACCATACTAATATAATAGATGTAACCACAAGAACATAGATAGTAGTAAAATACAGTGACAGAGCTAGGAAGTAATGATTTTGTTCTTGTATATATTTGGCTGAGAAAGGCAAGTATTTTTTCTCTTAATAATGGTAAATCTATGTATAATTTATTTGTTAAGAATGATGAAGGGGGACCCAATAATCCATAGTTCATTTATTTAAAAATTATATATTTATTCTTTGATGTTTAAACTTCAGTCAGCTTCAAAGTACTCTCCTTTTGATGCCATACAACTATCGAGATGCTTTTTCCACTGCTGAAAACAGTTTTTTGAACTTGTTAATTTTGATACCTTTTAGTGCTTCTGTCGTTTTTTGTTTCACCATTTTCACACTGACAAAATGACTTTATTTCTTTTTGAAAACCATTTTCACCTGGGGAAACAAACAAACGAAGAGTCACTTGGGCAAGATCAAGTGAATAGGGAAGGTGGAGAACAGGGGACATAGCATTTTTGGTCAAAAACTGTTGAATACTCATTGCAGTGTGGGCAGGTGCATTGTCATGGTGGAAGAACCAGTCACCTGTTTGCCACAACTTGGGAAGTTTCTTCCACAAATTATGATGCAACCTTCTCAAAACTTCCAGATAAAAACTTTGGTTGACCATTTGATGCAGAGGTATAAATTTCAAGTGTACTACAAGTAGTCTGCCTTCCAACAGATTATTCCAATTTTTTGCCACCTCCCAAATGCATGACAACAATTGTGACTTACAAAATTCCACCAACTTTAGCAAGCAGTCTTTAGAAACTAATATGAATTGGCATCAGAAAACCCCTTAATGTTCCTCTGCTTTTGCACTTCACTAATTATTTTCCATATTTTCTATGTGTTCTGGTACAATGACCTGAATGCATTATACTTCCTTCAATCAACCAGATTGGCTCTTAAAATGGTCTACTTATTTTCCCCAGGCAATGATTTTACTGGTAACTAGTATTTTAAAAAAATATTATACATTTTTGATAACATAACTAGTACATATTCACTATAGACAATTTGAAAATATGAGGAGGAATATAAAAATCACCAATAATTTTATTACCTCTATAATAATAATTTCTAAAGTACATTAGAATTTTATTCTATGCCTCGTTTTAGCTACAGAGAGCTAAGCAATAATTTTATCTTTGATCATTTCTTCTTTATCCTAAATCTATACATATAGCTTTAAGGGAAGGTTTAGGACACACATGCACACACACACACACACACACACACACACACACACACAGTACTGAGATAACATTTGCAACAGCAATGTGCCTATCTCTAAGTGTTGGAATACTTAGTCTAAACCAGTTATGACAATTCTCTTCTCCATTTTTTCTGTCTCCCTTGTAACAGGGAGATGTTTTACAGGGAAAGGTTTTACTTCCTGATAAAAGCTCATAGATGTATAAAATAAATTCCATTATTACATCTTCTTGCCCTAAATGGATATTTGGAGCTGTCTCAGACATTCAGTGAGGATGAAGTACAAACCTAAAGGAGAAGGCAAAGAGAAATTCAGAGATGTCAGTGCTGACATCTTTTAACTACTGAATTGAAACCAGAGTTTCTTGTCCCATCTCCAGAATCCAGAATTCTTTTTTTAAAAAAGCAGAAGAAACCTTACATGTTTAATACACTGTTAATAAGATACTCCCACCTGATATACTTGCCTTTTCATTGCCTTCCTCCTCTTGCGTAGCCTAAATTCCAGACTCACTGAGCTAGGCACTTTTACGCTTCTCTGCTTCTGCTTTTATGTGCCCCTCTTACAAGGAAGTGCTTTTTCTCTTTGGTTACCTAGCTTTCAATATAAGATTGGATTCTTCATTCAATCCTCTGTCTCTGTAGAATTGAAAATGCTTTTGGTCCTATATTATGCCTTATATATTTCTCTCTCGTCGTGCCTAGAGCCCTCACATTTGTTAATTTCTGGATCTTTTCTAACTTCCTGTAGCACACTATTCCTTAAACTTTTTTTGTTTTTATTGGCCTCCTAAAAAGCCTTTTGGACAATATTTCCCCCAAATTGCCCCATTCTCTCCACTAAACTATAATGCCACTAATATACTCTATATCTACCTATGTATTGTTGTATCTATATTTATACATAAAAAAGTAAGATTTTTCCATCTCCAGAAGAACCAATTTTTGTCCCTTAGGCACTATCACCACTCCAGTTGAGAAGGCATGCTGTAGCATAAAGACTTGCTCATAGTAAGCATTTTGTAGACAATCATTGAGTTAATAATTTTGACTTTTAGAAACTTAACACAAATCTCTGTGTGCATAGGGTGAACAGAAGAAAGCATAAGGAAACTTTCCTAATTTTTTATCAAATCCTGTCCCTGAGCTGTCTGTTCATCTATATGGGACTGTTTTTTTCTAGCTAAGATTATTTCTGTTGATAATTACAAGGACTCCAAATGGCTAAAGCAAAAGGGATATTGTTTACTTATGTGATGGGAAAGATTTGGTATAATTCTGACTTCAGACAAAACTTGATCCAGAATCTCAAAAAAATTACCAACATGATAATCTCTCAGTCTTTCAGGTCAGCTCTTTCTGCTACTTCATTCTTGGACTTGCCCTCCCTGTTTATAAAATGATCTCCATTGTTCTCAGGGTTCCATCCTTGTAGATTTATTGTCAAGATATAAGGCTTTTCCCTATAAGGGGAAGGCATATTGCATTTTGTTTTATTGTTGGGCCATATCCTAACTCTTGGACTGACTGCCATAGCCTGGGAGGGCAAAGCTGCACTAAGTTTCATTACTAGATTTTAAGGCAGTGATGGAGATTGACAATTAGGGAGAAAGACAGTTGAGTGGCAAGAACAGGCTGTAAAGTAAGAACTGAAACTTGCAGAGGAAGTGAAATAGACCAACACTTAACTGGAGTTATTTCAAGTGGGCAGTGTAACAGGCTGAATTGTGTTTCCCAAAATTTGTATGTTGAAGTCCTAACCCTCAGTACATCAGAATGTGACTATATTTGGAGACAGGGTCTTTAAAGAGGTGATTAATGTAAAATGAGGTCATTTTACTTCATTATGACTGGTGTCCTTATAAGAAAAGGAGATTAGGATGTAGACACATACAGACTGAAGGATGACCCTATGAAAACACTGGGAGAAGACAATTACCTACAAACCAAGGAAAAGACCTAACAAGAAATCAGCCCTGCCAGCATCTTGATCTTGGTCTTCTATCTGCCAGAAGTTTGATAAAAAAATTTCTGTTTAAGCCACCCAGTCTGGGGTACTTGGTTATGGTAGCCTTAGCAAATTAATATGGGGTGAGAACCCTCAGAGAGAGGAGATGGCATGCTCACCATTGCAGAATTAATTTTATTTTGTGAAATGAGGAGACATTAATAGTGGTTCAGAGGAGCTCTTGGATAAGGGAGGTTATTGCACTAGGATATGTTCTTTCAATTTTTTTCTCCAAGGTACTCTCACTGCAAAGATAAATTGACATTTAAGGTCTTTTCTGAGGTGAATTGTGTTAAGAATTTTGATGCCTCAATCCACTTAAATTGGGTCCCTTAATGCAGCTAGAGAAGTAGAGATTACTTTTGATCAGCTTTTCTTTTATAATCCCCCAAAGGTTGAACCGAGTGCTTTGAAGAACAGGTACAACTGCCAGATTTAAGGGCAAGACCAATAGTCCAATGACTGAGAAGGGGTTGAGGGATTTTTCTCTTCCTAAAAGTCAAAGCAGAGGTGGATCATAGAGCCTCTTTCAAAGTACTAGAAACTATCTTTCATGGCATTTTTTTTTATTGTGCACGCTTAATTGAAATCTTCATTGGTAAATTTCTCTTTTGAATGTTTTTTCTCAGAAGTGTTGCTGGTAGTTAAAGGCACTGGTTGAAAAAGACCTTGGTTTATGACCTCAGTTAACAGTCACCAGTTGTGCCACTGGTTAAATAAGTTGCATAAACTCTGAGTTCCTCTGAATTTCCATCTGTAAAACTGAGACCCTGATATGCCTCACTGCACAGAACTTCTGTGAGAGTTAATTTCTACAATGCCTGCAAAGTATCCAGCAAAATGCTGGGTTTGGGCAAAGGGCTCTGTGCTGATTTTGTGCTGGGCTGGAATTAAATGGCAATCAATAAAAGTAGCATAGAATACTATAGACCATTTTGATCATAGTGAGAAAAAATGACTCTTTTTATTTAACAAGCACCATTCAAGAGGAAACAGAAAGAACTATAGTCCTCAAACATGTGTTTATAATCAGGAGTATGCCTAACTATCTTAAGTGTAAAGCAGTTACCTGTTTCAAGTACTGAGCAAAGTGATGTGAAAACAGACCCATGCTTGACAAATCTTTGACTGGTTTGGGTTTGTGTGCTCTCTTTATGAGTGGTTGGTTCTGCTTTTCTGAAATGCCGATTTCTTAATTAGTTTCCCTGAAATCCTGCCCTGTTTCTCAATCCCTTCCATGGTGGAGTATTATGTTGAAGATTTCAGTCTTCTTCCCTGCCAGTTTTCAAGTCTGGAACAACTTCCTTCTGTACTCTCTGACTTTATTTATTTTTTTCTCTTCAATTCTCACAGGAAAATCTTATTTTAATGTCATTGTCTTTTGACCTTGAATAATAAATAAAAACAGGATAGAAAATTGAATTTATAAGCTGTATTCTAAGTAAAACTTTTGGGAATATATAAAATATTATTTACTTGGACAAAGATTCTGCATTGTCATATATATATACATGAAGTCAACTATTTCAATTAAGGCTTTAAACACACTAAATTTGTATAGTCATTTAAAACAAGGTATCATATAACATGGTTTGGACACATAAAGAGACAAACTTTTAATTTCTTAATTAAATATTATATAAGTGCACATCTCTATGTGTAATGTACATACACATTTATGCATGTATGTAAAATATACATATGTTCACCTTTGTATACACACATATTCAGTGCACCAAGTGCACAGTAAGTAATCAATCCATCTTTAGTAAATGTGGTATACTTCTTAAGGTACATATTTCTGCTGTTCATGGTAGATAGCTAATAGATATTGATGGCAGATTATACTATAATTGAACAGAATTCTTCCAGAGCCAGTAAATGTAATTGAGAATAATTTTGTGCTGAAGAATAGAGAGGCAGTCATGGCAGAATAAAAATAACACAGTAAGTTAGGAGTATGTAAGTCTGGGTTTTAATGATCATGAATAAATAAACATGAAATGTTTTTCCTATGTAGTTTTGAATATTTGATGTGAAAATTTAAAGCACGGTTTGTCCAGGTTTCATCTAATACATGCTACTGCTGATAAACAGCATACTACATATAAAAGTGAATATCTGGGATGATGCTTTATACCGGATAGAAAATAAAGTAGAAAGTGAGAGACGTTAGCCTTCTACTAGTTACCATAGATAAATAAGTTTGTGACAAGTCTTGCTTTTCTAGACCTCAGTCTCATCATTTACACAAAATAAGCCTGGGGAGAAGAGGATGCATCATGTTGTATCTAAGGATCTTTCTCCTTCATGTTCAAAGACTCTACCTTTGGAATGTAGTGGACATGATGGTGTGCAATGGCAAGCCATGTGGCTAGGGGGCAGTGAGAGGTGGGAAGAGATGAAGAAGGATTGAGATCTGGAGGATAAATGAGTGTGGTTATATGGGGAACACACAGATTTTGGAGTCTAGTAAAGTCAGGTTTGAATCCTAGCTTTGCGAATCAGAAAGACTCACTTGATTTCTCCAGCTATACTTTTCTTATGTATAAATGGACCCTTTCCAGTGACAGGATTCCACCCTCATTCCAACGTCAATAGTCATGGCATTCCTCAATAGTTGAGGTTATCTGTAACGGGGTGAAGATGTATAGTCTCTAAGAGTGTCTGGAGAAAGACAAAAAACAATAGGAACCACAATTGACCACATAGACAATTTTATTGTATTTTGGGAATTCACTTATATTTCTTCCGCCACTAATATTTCCTGAGAAATATAAGAAGTTATGGGCTTGCTCCTTCTACCACCCCATCTCTTAATGCTGAAATTGTTTGATTTCTTCCATCACATTTCGCATTATGGACGTATGGGAATCATGTTATATACTATATACTCCATTCCTAGTTAATAGAAGATCAAATGTATGTCTTATGCATCTCCTATTCTTAAAAATCTCTAGCAAGTTCTCATGTATATAAAGATACTCAGTAAGTTTGTATAGAGTAATCCACTGGATAAAATTATTTAAACGGCACACAAAACCTTACATGAGCATCTATTTTTAAACCAGATTAAGTACAGATTATTTTCCACTTTTGTTATTTCCTCAGCATCAATCATTAAGAAATCTGTTTTAAGTGATTTTGTAATGCATTCATGCCACAGTCACAATAGATTCACTGCTTTTGTTTTCTATATAGAAATTTTCAAAGCATTCTAATAATAAATCCTGTGAAAGGTTTTTTCCATAATGGCTTTTCAATGCTTCTACACAAAGAAACTCATTAAGACTAGGCCATAAATAAGACCTCAGTGCTGAAGCAGGGAAAGGCCCTGTATATCTAAACCCATTAAATGAATCATTTATTTTGCTGCTCATCTGTCATGTTTTGAAGGTCACATAACAATGCTTATTTCTTACGGCCCATCGGCAAGCTGCAGAATCAGAGGCTGAACCAAGTCCTTGAGTCAAATACTTGAGATGGGTAATTGTATTGCCAGGACTAATATCTGAGTTATATTCACTGAGTAAAATCGAATCTCACACCCTGGGAGGGCACAGCATGGCTGCAAGGGCAAGAAAAGGATTTCTCCACATCCTGTCTAGCCTCTAAATTGTTGTGATGTATTGAAATTTCTGTAGACTGGCTGGCTTGTTTGTCTCCTCTAATACATGACCAGGAGAGTTTTGCAAGTTGAGATGACATACATCATGGTTTGGACAGGATATGTTTGTGAAGCAGGAAGATCTGGGTTTGAAATTCCTTTTGACCACGTATATGCTGTCTATCCTTAGACAAGTTGCTGAACCTCTCTGGACCTCCTCTCCCTTATCTATACATGGAGGTCAATGATATTTATCTTACATGATTGCTGTGAAGATTTAATGATTTAGCACATGCAAAATGATTTCCACCTAGCAGGGACTTGGTGTATGTTAATATTCAGTATTGTTCTGTCTTACAGAATCCTTCCCTGGACTCTGGCAATTCTGGTAACACCGGCTCTTCACATTGCTATATGTTCTGCTTATTCTTTTAAAAAAAATCCTTTTAATTAATTAATTAATTTTTAATTAATTATTTATTTTTTAGATTACATATTTTTATTTTTTATTTATTTTTATTTTTTATTTCTTATTATGAAGTTATGGGGTACAGTTAAGGGTTAGGTATACAATTGCATTTCATTCAGGCACCCTGTTGATATGGGGTGTTTCCCCATTCCCAGACAGATATTTGCTACTGCTAATCCCTTCTCCCTCCCCCCACCATAGTTTCCCAGTACCGTCAGTCATTTTTGTACAGTATTGCATTGGATGTTTAAGGTCCATTATATGAGTGAGAACATGTGATATTCGGATCTTTGTTTCTGTGAGAGGTCACTCAGTATTATAGACTCTAGTTCCATCCAGGTTGCTGTGAAATTCATGATTTTGTTCTTTTTTTAGGGCTGCATAGTATTCCATCGTGTATATGTACCACATTTTTTTAATCCAGTCTTCTTTTGACAGGCAGCATGGCTGTTTCCAGGTTCTTGCTATTGTGAACAATGCTGTGATAAACATGCATGTGCAGGTATCTTTTAAGATGTAGGGTGCAATTCAGGGTTAGGTATACAAATGTTCATTATGCAGGTACCGTTGCTGATGAGGTATACACTGCTTCCCCAGGCAGATTTCCACTACTGCCAATCCTGCTTCCCTGCCCCCCTCTTGGCAGTTTCCTGCTACTGCCAATCATTCTCTTATAGTATTATGATAGTTATTCAAGTTCCGCTTATGGGTGAGAACTTGTGATAATCAGTTTTTTGTTTCTGTGAAAGATCACTCAGTATCTTGTAGACTTGAGTAGACTTGAAGTCCATCCAGGTTAGTGTGAAGTTCATGATTTTGTTCTTCTTTATGGCTGCCTAATATTTCATCGTGTACATGTACCACTTTTTAAAATCCAATCCTCTTCTGATGGGCAGCGTGGTTGGTTCCATGTTCTTGCTACTGTGAACAATGCTGTGATGAGCATACCTGTGCAGGTATCTTTTTATAGAGTTCTTCCAGGTATATTCCCAGTAGGGAGATTGCGGGGTCATATGGAAGTCCTATTTTTAGATCTTTTAGGAATCGCCACACTGTTTTCACAGAAGTTGTATTAGTTTACACTCCCACCAACAGTGTAGAAGTGATCCCTTTTTGCCACATCCTCTCCTGCATCTGTTGTTTTTTGAGTTATTGATGATGGCCATTATGAAAAAAAATCAACTCTAAATGGATCAAAGTCCTAAATGTAAAACCTCAAACTTTAAGAACCTTAGAAAATGCAGGAGACACCTTATGGAAATTGAAACTGGCAACCAATTCCTGATCAACACCCCAAGTGCGCATGCCATAAGAGATAAGATGGAGAAGTGGGACCTCATCAAACTGACAAGGTTCTGCAAAGCAAAGAAACCATCAAAAGAGCGGGGAGATAACCCACAGACTGGGAAAAAATATTTGCAAACTGTATGTCTGAAAAAGGCCTAACATTTAGGAACTACAAGGAACTCAAACGTGCTGAAAAGAAAAAAAGACAATCAGCCCCATTACAAAGTGGGCAAATGATATGAATAAACACTTCTCAAAAAAAGATATATGAGCAGCCAACAGATACATGAGAAAATGCTCATGTTTCTGTTGGCTACTCATGAAAGAAATGCAAATTAAAACTACACTGAGATACCATCTAACTCCACTCAGGATGTTCTGTTTATTCTTCACATTTTGGTTAAATTTTAATTTATTAAGTTCTAAGTTAAAGTGCACACATCTTAGCCCAAAGAATTTTAACATATATATACACCTAGCTTACCACTCCCTTGATTAAGATATAGAATATTCCCAAGTCCAGTGAAGGTTTCTTTGAGCCCATTTTCTAGTTAGTTATGCTCAGGACTAACTTCTTAACAAGCACCTCACAGTCCAGTATGAAAATGGGAGCTCCTTGTTAAAAACAGTATTAAGAATTTCAAGATATTGAGAGCACAACTTTAAACTAAACACAGGATCTTTCTAAGTGACGGGCATCCATGTAGCTACCACAATTATGTGTTCCTATCACCAGAACTATTATTCCAATTTATTTTTCAATCAGCTATGTTTATGAACTTCATATAAATGGAATAATATTCATGTGTGGCTTTTTTATCCATCAACACAAATATCCACGAGCTTCATCCACAATGTTGCGTGTTTTAGTAGTTTTTATTTTTCTTACTATGTATATCCCATCATAAAATAGATATATTCCCATGTATTTATCTATTCTTCCATGAATAGATATTTGTAACATTTCCAGTTTGGGGCCGATATTAACAAAACTACTTATATATATCTTTTGGTAGGTATATATACTTATTTCCCTGGGACATATACTTTGGAATGAAATTGGTGAGTTATGGGCAAAATACTCTTATAGGCACTGCATGTGAAATGATTACTCATCAGGGAAATGCGATTCAAACCATGAGATTCCATTAAACACTCACCGGAATGGCTAAAATTCAAGAGACTTAAAATTCCATATATTGGTGAAGATGGTGACTATCAGCTCTCATACATTCTGGGGGGAATGTAAATGGACTCAGTTGGTTTAGTTCATCATATATGTGTCTCATGATCCAGCATTTCCACTGCTACATTTATTTATTTCCTACCTTCTGAAGCCCTTTTGAAGAAATGAGCAAGAAAACATCTAATGTAGAATTCGACCTGATTCTTCATTTATTAATATGCTTCCAGGCCATTTGTAATGAGAGTTCAGCTGGTCAAGATAGCTAGGCTCCAAGATAGCACTGATTTTATAGACCTGCTTGAAAGCTCTTGTTACTTTGTCCCTGTTTTCTCTCTTGCAGGCAAGAGATGCATCAATGCAAAGGAAGCCTGGTGTGATAACAAAAGGTTATCAGTAAGAACCATGTTTCATTTCTCATTTTCTTATAGCCTATTAGTGAAAGAAAGCAGGGAAAAGACAAGTAGGTACTTGGTGTTCTGGGAAGTGAGGTTAATGGGCTTCAGGTACACTTCCATGGGACATGAGTACAAGCTGACTTGCAGCATGTGTTCAGAAATGTCCCCAACACAAATGTGCCATTCTAGAGCAGCAGACTCAGTCTTTCCTGCATTCTTAGCTCATTGGTGTCCAAACACTAGCCTCCAGAATACATTCTCATGTCTTGAGGAAATAATAGTAAGGTTGCATTCCTTGGCATTATCCCTTGGACATCCTGGTTCAGCAGATGTGTGTCGGGACCTAGAATCTGCACCAAGAAGCTCTTCTGATTGGCTCAGCAGCAAAGCAAGTAATGGTGATGACTGTTAGAATGTAAGACTTTGGGCAACCCGTTCGGGTCTCCTCCCACTGTGGGAGATTTTCTGTCCTCTCAATAAATCCTGCTTTCAAAAAAAAAAAGAATGTGGGTCTTCATTGAGCCTCAGCCAATTTGGCTGAAGCAGAGACGCTTAACAGAGCCTTGACCAATTCCCAGGCAGTTTTACCATTTTCTTAATCTCTGTGAAAGCCAAAAATTAAAGTCCTAAGAACAGACTGATGTTATCATTTACCTAACAAAAATACCCTGTATGACCTTGGCTCTCTCCTTTGCATGAACGTCATGTTGGATGGATTCTTCTGGAATAGTAAATGTCTAAACTCTCAAGCTAATCACCATGCCCTTGACCCTTTCAGGTGCCTTTGATAAAGTGCACCTCGCTCCTTGGCTGAACTTGATAACAGTTTAGCCAGGCAAAAATTAAGTCAATCTATTGAACTTTTACTATGGGTTAGTCTCTTTGCACATATATTATCTTATTTAATCCTTTCAACAGCTTTTGTGAGTGTGATAAGATGATTATAATTATTTTTAAAATGAGAAAACAAAGACACTAAACGGTTAGGTGACTTGCCTAATTAAAGTTCTAATAAATAGTGAGAGGGCTGTAGTGTTACAAAACACTTACAGTCTTGGGTGAGTGTATTTGAAGTTACCAGGATTTGAGCACATGTCTTTCTGATTTTCTAGATGACAGTGTGTTTATACTCAGACTCTTGCTTTCTTGCCTAAAAATATTGTTTAGGTAACAACCTGTATTATATTAGAAAGTGGCTTTTATTTGTCATATTATAAATGTTTGACTTGGGAGTTCTAGGATCCCAAAGAAAGGGGTCTTCACCCCTTTGCTATAGAACTGGTCTGTGTTTTTACCTTGTACATAGAAATTAAGGATCAGGGAATGTATCATCATGAAGCCCCATTACGGGGTGTACATAAATCGAATTACTCTTCTTAGATATGTTTTCTTAATGCCCGCAGCAGGTTGACCTAAATGAATAGATAATTACTCAGGCTGCTGCAAAAATTCCAATCCATTTGGTGATCCTTTTATTAAATGAAACAGGCCTTTTCATCCCTTTTCTGATACCGCTTGTTAATAGAATACTCTCAAAGCTATTAGCATTTAAAGAGGAATTAGACAAACATGTCCTGAATTGTTCCTCTTCTTGGCTGTTGGTGCTCATGGGAACCTTGATTTAGCTAATTATCCTAAAATAAATATTAAATGCATGGATCTCTATCAAGCACATCAAGGAATGGAAGCTTTTGTGAAAGTCATTTCAGTTGCAGATTTACCTTGCCAATACTAAGTATCCAACCCAAACCAATAGGCACGGGAACATTTCAAAAATTGAACACACACACACACGTGAGCACATGCACTCACACAAGATAACATGAAAAGGACTAAGTTTTTTGAAATGCCCTTGTTTAAGTCACAAACCCACACTGCTTAGCTTTATTTTCATGGGAACCAACCTGAGAAAAAAAGGCATAAGCAGCGTGTATTTCTTAATTTTTTAAATCTCACCCACAAGTTAATTATAACTGTATCTCATAATATAGCATAAGGAGTAAGAGCTATGCTTCAGAAACAGACAGACATAGGTTCGAATCCTGGCTCAGGACATTATGAGCAGTGGGGTCTTAGATAAACAATCACTGTAAACCTAAATTTGCATCCTTTTAGTGTGAATAAACATCTTTAGCATATTCCCTATGTTATAGCGTTGTGAAATGTATTGCATACTACCTAGGATAAAGTACAATAAACAAATATTGACTATTAATAGTTATGAAGGTTGGAATAAGAATCCTGAGATATGGCATCAAATACTAGCAAGATTCTTGCCAATTAAACATCAAAATTACCAGAGGTCAGAAGAGAGTGTTTTTCTGTTTTGTTTTGTTTGGTGAGAAGGGGCATTACAGTTCAAAAAAATTGAGATTTGGGGACAAGAAAGATCTGAATTTGAATCCATACTCTGTCTCCGATTTAGGAATCTTTGCTTAAGCTCTTTGAAGTTCAATGTCTTATCTCTAAAATGGAGGTGCTTGCACTCCAAGTTCTGTATTATCTAGATTCATTGAGAAAATGCACATCAAATGCCAAGCATACAAAATGTGTTCAGTATTGTACCATTTTATTTTCCTCTTCTTTTTCTGGGAACAGGCATCAATATTTCTCCCACTGATAAAGTTGAAGAGAAGATGAATAATGGATGATAAGGGGCAGACAGTCATTGGAGCTGTGTAGGAAAGGGCATGGCAGGAAAGCAGTCAGTATAGCATGGGCAGATGATGTTACATAGTTATCCACAATAGCAAAAACATGGAACCAACCTAGAGGCCCAACATATGGGGACTGGATAAAGAAAATGTGGTCCATATGCATGATGGAAAACTACACAGCCATAAAGAAGAACAAAATCATGACCTTGGCAGCAATTTGGGTGCCACTGGAGCCTTCTGATCTAAGTGAATTATCACAGAAATGAAAAACTGAACACCACAAGATCTTACTCATAAGAAGACCCTAAACATTGAGCAAGTGAGCACAAAGATGGGAACAACTGACTCTGGGCACCACTAGTGGGAGGAGGAAGAGGAAGGGAATTAGGGCACACGGCCATCCACTGGGTACTACTCCACACCAGGGGGAGAGAGGGTTCACTAGAAGCCCAAACCTCAAGTGCACTTAATTTACTTATGTGTCAAATCCTCACATGTACTCCACAACTCTAAAATTAAAGATTTTAAAAATGTACAGTTTATTTCAGATAAATTACTTATTTATTTAAAAAAGATAGCCTGGCTCAGTGGCTCAGCCTGTAATCCCGCGCCTTTGGGATGCTGAGGTGAGTGAATAGTCTGAGGCCGCGGGTTCGAAACCTGCCTGTGCAGGCGAGACCTCATCTCGAAAATAAACCAAAAAATTAGCCAGGCATGGTAGCGCACGCCTGTAGTTCCAGCTACGTGGAAGGCTGAGGCGGAAGGATCGCCAGAGCCCAGCAGGTAGAGGCTGCGGTGGCCGGGAGTAACCACTGCACTCCAGTCTGGGTGACAGGGTGAGACTCCAACTCAAAAAAATAAAAAATAAAATAAATTAATTAATTAATAAAAAAAGATAAGGCTACACTTGGCCATAATTCTAGTTTCTTTTACTTTTTTTTTTTTGAGTTGTAGTCTCACTCTGTTGCCCAATCTGGAGTGCAGTGGCACACCCCTGGCCACAGCAGCCTCGACCTGCTGGGCTCCAGTGATCCTCCTGCCACACCCTTTCAAGTGGCCAGAACTACAGGCACGCACTACCATGCCTGGCTAATTTTTATTTATTGTAGAGACGAGGTCTTGCCAAGTTGCCCAGGCTGGTCTCAAACCCGTGGGCTCAGGTAATCCACTAGCCTTGGCCTACCAAAGTGCTGGAATGCCAGGCTGAGCCACTGAGCCTGGCCAGTAGTTTCTTTTACTTTAGCAGATGAAAAATCCTACTGAAATCCTGCCAAGATGATGACTCCTCAAAACTTGAACACTAAACTGATTTTCAAGGAAGAATACCCAACACCCACACTTCTGAAACACAGACACTCTTAAGGAATTATTTCCCTGTTTCTTGCCACTTTGTGTTGATTCATGGAGCAATACTACATGAATTTTCTTCTGCCTTGTACCCACTCCAGTGCTATCCTGTAAATGGGAGAGTTGAAAGAGGAGTGAGGGAGAGAGAAACATAATTTGGATGGTTTTCCTGAAGATGGAAAAGCATCTTCTCTAATCACCCATGACAAGCCAGAGCCCTGCACCAAGATGTATTTCTTTAAGCTTCCAGCCAGCCAAAGCCACATGGCAGGGGGCTCTCTCTAGACATTCTGACTTAGACCCCTGCACTTCCCAGCCTTCTCGATTCTCCAGCCACTGTTCCGGGAGCCACAGGGTTTAGGACCCTCCTACTGGAACTTCAGGGCTGGCTGCAGGTCCTTCTTAATTCCCCTCACCGTTTGAGTCACAAGTGCCTCCGTAACAACACAGCACCTGCACCAGCAGTGCCCTCATCACCATGGCAACCAGCCTGCGCCCTGAGGATGCAACTGGCTGTGATAAAGGAGGTCGTGTTCCTCCCACTCTCCTGCTGGTGGTGCTGCTGACATACAGTCCTTCCCATGGCCAACAAGAAGTTGGCTGCCTTGGCGGCCTTTCGCCTCCGCTTCTGGGATGAAGGTGGAGGGGTCATGAGAGTGAGGCTGGGGCTGGATTCCAGAAGGAACTCATCGAAGGGAGAGGTTCCCAGTCTCCAGAGAACAAGCTGGGTGCCTTTCTTTTTCTGTTAACACCGTCTGAGCTGTATTCTTTTTAACAATGCCTTCTTCATGAGCAGCCCAAAAAGGGAAGAGAAATGCAATCAATAATTCATCGAGGCTTCCTGATACGCTACAAGCCACTTGTCTCCCAGGCCTCCATCTCCCAGCCATCGCTATCAAATGAACAGAACTCAGCTGTATAGCAAAGTAAGAAATGCAGAAGCTGTGGTGTAACCGGGACCAGTTGGAGTCCTGGCTACATCACTAGCTGTGTTACATGAGTTTTGTCAACTCCTGACCTCTTGGAGGCCCTCACACCAGGCACCGATGACTGATCAACAAGTCGATCATTTATTCCTTGTGAGAATGAAAAGAATGCAGGGGACATCTATGCCCTGGACAGACAAGGAGTTGTAACTTTCATTGTATAACCATGCTGATAAGTTAAGATTTTGAATCTCTTTCATCTGCAAGTAGTGGGAATTGACAGGAAATATTTTCCCAGGATCCTGAAGCAGCTGGTGCTTTTAACACGGTAGTTCTCTAAGTATGCGTTTTGGACCTATAAGCATCAGCATCATGGGACGGGGCGGGGGGTGTTGTTAGAGAACAAATTCTTGCACTACCCCAGGTCTCCTAATCAGACCTCTGGTGGTGGGGCCTAGAAATTCGGGTTTTGAAAAATAGATATGCATATACTTATAGATTTAAAGGGTACAAGGACAGATTTCTTATACGCTACATATATCGCCTAGGAGCAGAGTCTGGGCTATTTTAGCATTTTTAAACCCATCACTCAAATAATGAACATTGAACATAAAAGGTCATTCTTCAACTTTCACTTCCCTCCCACCCTCAAACCTTTCATGGGCCCCAATGTCTGTTATTCCACTCTATATGCCCATGTGTAGTGTACCCCTTTGTTTAACTCCCACTTCTGAATTTCATTCTTTCATAGAAAAGAGTAGTATTCCATTGTGTGTGTGTGTTTTGTTTTCTATTTTCTTTATCCAATCATAAGTTGATAGACACTAGTTTGATTCTATAACTTTGCCCTTGTGAGTAGAGCTGTGATGGACATGCAGGTATCTTTTCGATAGTGTTTTACTTGTTTGGATACATACCAGGTAGCAAGATTGCTGGATCAAATGGCAGTTTTGTTTTGTGAAATCGTTAAACTGTTTTCTATCAAGGTTATAATAATTTGTATTCCTACAAACAGCGGTTAAGAATCCCTTTTCTTTATGTCCTGGTCAACATCTGTTGTTTTTTGACTTTTTAATAATAGTCATTCTGGTTGGCGTGAAGTGGTATCTCATTGTGGTTTTAACTTGCATCTCTAGTGATGTTGAGCATTTTATTATGTTTATTGGCTACCTGGATGTCTTTTTTTGAAAACTGTCTGTAGGCTGGGCATGGTGGCTCAAGACTGTAATTCCAGCACTTTGGGAGGTTGAAGTAAGAGGATTGCCTGAGCCCAGGGGCTTGAGATCAGCCTGGGAAACTTGGTGAGACTTCATCTCTAAGCATACTTAGAGATGAGGTCTCACCAAGTTAGCCAGGCATGGTAGTGCACATCTGAGTTTCAGCTACTTGGAAGGCTGAGGTGGAAGGATCACCTGAGCCTACCAGGTCGACACTGTAAGCATGCCACTGCACTCCAGCGAGGCGACAGAATGAGTCTCTAACTCAAAAAAAAAAAAAAGAAAAAAAGAAAAAAGAAACCTGTCTGTTCATGTCCTTTGCCCACTTTTTAATGTGGTTGTTTTTTTCTTTTAAAAATTGAGTTCCTTGTAGATTCTGTATCTTAACTTTTCACCAGATGCATAGTTTACAATTTTTTCCCATTCTGTAGGTTGTCTGTTTACTCAATTGATTGATTATTTTGCTGTGAAGAAGATTTTCTGCTTATTTCTCATTTTTTATTTTATTGTGCATGCTTTCGAGGACCTCATCATAAATTTTTGGCCTAGACCAATGTCCAGAAGAGTTTTTCCTTGATTCTCACCTAATGTTTACTCAGTTTCAAGTATTACATTTGAGTCTTTAATCCTTCTTGAGCTAATTTTTTTAAAATTATTTATTTTTTATTATGAAGTTGTGGGGTACAGTTAAGGGTTAGGTATACAATTGCGTTTCATTCAGGCACCCTGTTGATATGGGGTGTTTCCCCGTTCCCAGACAGATATTTGCTACTGTTAATCCCATCTCCCTCCCCCCACCATAGTTTCCCAGTACTGTCAGTCATTTTCGTATAGTATTGCAATGGATGTTTAAGGTCCATTATGAGTGAGAACATGTGATACTAGGATCTTTGTTTCTGTGAGAGGTCACTCAGTATTATAGACTCTAGTTCCATCCAGGTTGCTGCGAAATTCATGATTTTGTTCTTTTTTATGGCTGCGTAGTATTCCATCGTGTATATGTACCACATTTTTTAAATCCAGTCCTCTTTTGATGGGCAGCATGGTTGTTTCCAAGTTCTTGCTATTGTGAACAATGCTGTGATAAACATGCGTGAGCAGGTATCTTTTTTATAGAGCGATTTGTGTTCTTCAGGATATATTCCCAGTAGGGGGATTGCGGGGTCATATAGGAGGTTGGTATTTAGAGCTTTTAGGAATTGCCACACTGCTTTCCACAGAGGTTGCACTAGTTTACACTCCCACCAACAGTGTAGAAGTATTCCCTTTTCACCACACCCTCTCCAGCAGCTGTTATTTTTTCAGTTGTTGGTAATTGCCATTCTGACTGGGGTTAGGTGGTATCTCAGTGTGGTTTTGATTTGCATCTCCCTGATGATTAGTGAGGTTGAACATTTCTTCATGTGTTTGTTGGCTGCTCGAATGTCTTCCTTTGTGAAGTGTCTGTTCATATCTTTTGCCCATTTTATAATGGGGTTTTTTGTTTTTTTCTTTTCAGCACGTTTGAGTTGAGCTAATATTTTTACACAATGAGTCCAGTTTCATTCTTGTGCATGGGGTTAACCAACTTTCTGAGCACCATTTATTGAATATTGTGTCCTTTTTCCAGTGGCTATCTTTGCTGAATTTGTTGAGGGTAAGTTGGTATCTAGCTTTATTTCTGGGTTCTGATTTTTGTTCCATTGAACCATATATTTTTATACCAGTGCCATTCTTCTTGGTTACTAAAAGCCTTGTCGTGGTACAATTTAAAGTTAGATAATGTGATGCCTCCAGGTTTGTTTTTGTTTGTCTGTTTGACTCTGCAGGCTATTTTTTGTCTCCGTGTGAATTTTAGGATTTCATTTCTAATTCTATGAAAAATGATGTTGGTGATTTGGCAGGCGTTGTATCGAATCTATAAGTAGCTATGGATAATATGTTCATTTTAATGCTACTAATTATTCCAGTACATGAGGATGAGATGCTTTTCCACTTGTTTGCTTCATCTATGCTTTTTTTCAGCAGTGTTTTGTAAGTGTTCTTTTAGGGATTGTTTTACCTTTCTTGTTAAATGCATTCCTAGGCTTTTTTTGTAGCTAGTATAAATGGAAATTAATTCTTAATTTAATTCTCAGCCTGATTGTTATTGATGTGTAGAAGTGTTATCAATTTTTGTACATTGACTTTGTATCCTGAAAATTTACTGAAGCTATTTATGAAAACTAGGAGAGTTTTGAAGGATTCTTTAGAGTTTCTTAGGTATAATATTGTATCATCAGGGATCAGAGACAGTTTGACTTCTCCTTACCAATTTCAATGCCTTTTATTTCTTTCTCTTGCCAGATTGCTCTAGCTAGGGATCCCAGTACTAAGTTGAATATAAGTGGCAAAAGTGGGCATCTGTGTCTTGTTTCAGTACTTAGGGGAAATGCTTTCACCTTTTCCCTGTTGTTTGATGTTGGCTGTGGGTTTGTCATATGTGTCTTTTATTACATTGAGATATAGTAGTTTTTGGTAGTCTTTTTATTTCTTTGGAATCCATTGTAATTTCTAGTTGTGCCTATTTGAATCATCTCTCTCTCTCTTTTTGGTTTATTTAGCTAGTGGTATATTAATTTTGTTTATCTTTTCAAGGAGGCAACTTTTGGTTTTGGTGTTGTTGATCCGTTTGTTTTTATTTTTATTTTTTCTCATTGTCATTTAGTTCTGAACTGATCTTTGTTATTTCTTTTCTCCAGCTAGCTTTGAGCTTTTTGCATTCTTGTTTTTCTAGTTCCATGAGGAACATAGGTTGTTAAGAGATCTTTCTGTCGTTCAATACAAGTATCCAATGCTCTAAGTTTTCCTTTTAGCAGTGATTTTAGCCATATTCCAGAGGTTTTGGTATGTTGTGTTTGTATTTTCATTTTTTTAAAAAAATTACAATGATTTCATTAATTATCCAAAGATAATTCAGGAACAGGTTGTTAATTTACATGACTGTGTATAGTTTTGAGCATTTCTTTTGGCATTCATTTTCAGTTTTATTCCACTGTGGTTTGAGAGAATACTTATTATAATTTCAGTTTTAAAAATTTATTGAGATTTGCCTTATGGTTCATAATATTGTCAATTTTTGAGAATTTTCCATGTGCAGAAGAGAAGAATGTATATTTTGTGGTTTAGGATAGAATATTCTGGAGTTGTCAGTGAGGTGTTGAAATCCTTCACTATTATTGCATTTCTGACCATCTCTTTTCTTAGGTCTAGTAATACTTGTTTTATGAATCTGGGTACCCCAGGGTTGGGGAGATACATATATATATGTATGTGTATGCTTGTTGCATCTTTTTAAATTTATTCCTTTATCATTACACTATGACTTTACTTGTCTTTATTTACTGTTATTGATTTAAAATTTGTTTTGTCTGATGTAAATATAACTACTGCATTCCTTTTGTTTTCCATTTATATGGAATATTTTTTTCATCTCTTTATTTGGAGTCTGTGAATGTCTTGACCCATTAGTTGGGTTTCTTATAGGCAGCATATGATTAGATGTTGTTTTTGATCCATTCTGCTAGTATATATCTTTTAAGTAGATCAGTTATGTAATTTATGTTCAAGTTTAATATTGATAGGTGAGGTTTTGTTCCTGTCAATTGTTAGTTAGTTGCTTTGCAATCTCAATTGTGTAATTGATTTATAAGCTCTGTGAGGTTTTTTAAAATTTTATTTGTTCTTATGATTACTTGTATCATTCATTTGTTTCCACATTTATAAGTATTTTGTGCATTTCTGATAGGGCTGCTCGAGTGGTGACAAATGCCTTAAGTAGTTGCTTGCTTTGGAAAGATTATATTTGTCCTTCATTTTTGAAGCTTAGCAGGATACAACATTCTTTGCCAGATACAAAATTTAGCAAAATGAAAAATTCAGCAGGAAATAAAATTCTTGGCTGGCAGTTCTTTTCTTGAAGAAGATTGAAAATAGAACTTTAATCCTTTCTAGCTTGTAAGGTTTCTACTGAGAAACCCATTGCTAGCTTGATAGCATTATCTTTATGGATGAGTTGACGATTGTCTCTTGGTACTTTTAGGATATTTTTTCCCTTCATGTTGACTTTGCATAGTCTGATGACTATATGCTTTGGTGATGTTTGTCTTGCAAGGTGTGTCTCTGAGCTTCTTGTATTTGGAAGTTTACTTCTCTAGCAAGACCAGGAACATTTTTCTGAATTTTTTAAATAATTAGGTTTTTCAGACTATTTTACTTTTTCCTCTTTTCCCTCAAGAATGCCTATTAGCCTAACTTATAGCTTTGACTGCTTTATATAATCCCATATTTTTCAAAGACTTTGTCCAATAATTTTTTTTCTTTATTTTTGTCTGAGTTAACTCAAAAGACCTGTTTTCAAGCTCTGAACCTCTCTCTTCTTGTTGGTCTAGTCTATTGTTAAGCTGTCAGTTACGTTTGTAACTCCTTTGGGGATTTTTTTTCCTTTTTTTTTCTTTTTGAGTTGGAGTCTCACTGTCGCCCAGACTGGAGTGCAGTGGCTGCTCCTGTCTGGAGTGCAGCCTGCTGGGCTCCAGTGATACTTCTACCTCAGCCTTCCAAGTAGCTGGAACTACAGGTGCACACTACTACGCCCGGCTAATTTTAAAAAAAAATTTATTGTAGAGATGTGGTCTCGCCAAGTTGCCCAGGCAGGTCTCGAACCCGTTAGCTCAGGCAATCCACTCATCTCAGCCTCCCAAAGGTGCGGGATAAATTTTTTATTTCTTTTTTTTTTTCTTTATCAATATTTTTTATTATGATGTTGTGGGGTACAGTTAAGTGTTAGACATACAATTACGTTTTATTCAGGCACCCTGTTGATAAGAAGTGTTTCCCTGTCCCCAGACAGATATTTGCTACTGTTCATCCCATCTCCCTCCCCTGCCCATAGTTTCCCAGTATCGTCAGTCATTTTCTTATAGTATTACATTGGATGTTCAAGGTCCATTATATGAGTGAGAACATGTGATACTCGGATCTTTGTTTCTGTGAGAGGCCATTCAGTATTATAGACTGTAGTTCCATCCAGGTTGCTGCGAAATTCATGATTTTGTTCTTTTTTATGGCTGTGTAGTATTCCATCATGTATATGTACCACATTTTAAAAATCAAGTCCTCTTTTGATGGGCAGAATGATTGTATCCACGTTCTTGCCATTGTGAACAATACTGCGATAAACATATGTGTGAAGGTATCTTTTTTTTTTCATTAAATTTTTTTTAATTTTAAATATGTGAAGTGTGAAGTACAATTCAGGGTTAGGTACAAATGTTCATTATTCAGGTACTCTTTTCTTTTCTTTTCTTTTTTTTTTTTTGAGTTGGAGTCTCACTCTGTCGCCCAGACTGGAGTGCAGTGGCCACCACAGCC
>NW_007251987.1:80406-127991 GCF_000164805.1 Carlito syrichta
CAGCCTCGACCTGCTGGGCTCCGGCGATCCTTCCGCCTCAGCCTTCCAAGTAGCTGGACTACAGGTGCGCACTACTATGCCCGGCTAATTTTTTGATTTATTGTAGAGATGAGGTCTCGCCTGCCCAGGTGGGTCTCAAACCCGCACCGCGGGCTCAGGCAATCCACTCTCCTCAGCCTCCCAAAGGCACGGGATTACAGGCTGAGCCACCGAGCCCGACTTGGGTACCCTTTTCTTTTTTTTTAATTAATCAATATTTTTTATTATGGTTTTGTGGGGTACAGTTAAGGGTTAGGTGTACAATTACGTTTCATTCAGGCACCTTGTTGATAAGAGGTGTTTTCCCATCTGCAGACAGATATTTGATACTGTTAATCCCATCCCACTCCCCCCCCATAGTTTCCCAGTACTGTCAGTCATTTTCTTATAGTATTACATTGGATGTTCAAGGTTCATTATATGAGTGAGAACATGTGATACTCGGATCTTTGTTTCTGTGAGAGGTCACTCAGTATTATAGACTCTAGTTCCATCCAGGTTGCTGCGAAATTCATGATTTTGTTCTTTTTTATGGCTGTGTAGTATTCCATCGTGTATATGTACCACATTTAAAAAATCCGGTCCTCTTTTGATGGGCAGAATGGTTGTTTCCACATTCTTGCCATTGTGAACAATGCTGCGATAAACATACGTGTGCAGGTATCTTTTTTATAGAGTGATTTGAGTTCTTCATGATATATTCACAGTAGGGGGACTGTGGGGTCATATGGGAGGTTGGTATTTAGAGCTTTTAGGAATCACCACACTGCTTTCCACAGAGTTTGCACTAGTTTACACTCCCACCAACAGAGTAGAAGTGTTCCCTTTTCGCCACACCCTTTCCAACAGCTGTTATTTTTTAAGTTGTTGATAATTGCCATTCTGACTGGAGTTATGTGGTATCTCAGTGTGGTTTTGATTTGCATCTCCCTGATGATTAGTGAGGTTGAACATTTCTTCATGTGTCTGTTGGCTGTTCGGATGTCTTCCTTTGTGAAATGTCTGTTCATATTGTTTGCCCATTTTATAATGGGGTTGTTTGTTTTTTTCTTTTCAGCATGTTTGAGTTCCTTGTTGAACTAGGATGTTAAGCCTTTGTCAGACCTGCTGTTGGTAAATACTTTTTTCCCAGTTTGTAGGCTGTCTCCCTGCTTTCTTGATGGTTTCTTTGGCTTTACAGAAGCTTGTCAGTTTAATAAGGTCCCACTTGTCTATCTTCTCTCTTATGACCTCTGGGTTTCGGGTTTTGTTCAGGAATTGGATTCCAGGTCCGACTTCCATGAGGGTATTTCCTTCATTTTCTAAGGTTCTTATGGTTTGAGGTTTTGCATTTAGGTCTCTGATCCATTTGGAGTTAATTTTTGTGTATGAGAATAGAAAGGGGTCCTGTTTCATTTTTCTGAATGTGGTCAGCCAGTTTCCCAGTACCATTTACTGAATAGGTTCTCATCTCCCCAGTGGTAGGTGGTGCGGGCTTTGTCGAAGATGAGATGGTTGAGAAATTGAGGTTTTGCTTCTAGAATCTCAATTCTATTCCATTGATCTATATGCCGGTTACTATACCAATACCAAGCTGTTTTGATGATTGTAGCTTTATAGTAAAATTTGAAGTCTGGTAATGTGATACCACCTGCTTTGCTTTTTGTTGCTGAAGATTGTTCTGGCTATTCTTGGACATTTGTTTTTCCATATGAATTCCTGTGTTGTTTTTTCTAGGTCTGAGAAGAATGTTGCTGGTAATTTGATGAGTATTGCATTGAATTTGTAGATTGCCTTAGGTAAGATGAACATCCTCAAAATGTTGATTCTTCCAATCCATGAGCATGGGATATTTTCCCACTTGTTTGTGTCATCTTTGATTTCTTTGAGCACTGTTTTGTAATTTTCATTGTAAAGGTCTTTCACATCTCTGGTTAGGAAGATGCCAAGGTATTTCATTTTTTTGTGGCTATTGTGAATGGAATTGTGTTTTTTATTTGGGTTTCTGCATGTTTATATATAGAGAAATGCGATTGTCTTTTGTACATTTATTTTGTATCCTGAAACTTTACCAAAGGCCTTTATCCATGTAAGGAGGTTTTTGACAGATTCTCTTGGGTTTTCAAGGTACACAATCATACCATCTGCAAAGAGAGATAACTTGACTTCTTCTTTTCCTATTTGGGTAACCCTGATTGCCTTCTCTTCTCTGATTGCTCAAACCAGGACTTCCAATACTATATTGAACAGGTGGGGTGAGAGTGGGCATCCTTGTCTTGTTCCAGGTTTCAGGGCAAATGGTTCCAATTCTTGTCCACTTAGGAGTATACTTGCTGTGGGTTTCTCATAGATGACTTTTACTATTTTGAGGTATGTTCCCCGTATGCCTAGATGTTGGAGTGTTTTTTATCAAGAAGGGTGCTGGATTTTATCAAAAACTTTTTCTGCATCTAATGATATAATCATGTGGTTTTTGTTTTGACATCTGTTGATGTATTTAATTACATTTATAGTTTTACGAATGTTGAACCAGCCTTGCATCCCAGGGATGAAGCCTACTTGGTCATGATGTATGTTTTTTGAGATGTATTGCTGAATCTAGTTTGCTAGGATCTTGTTGAGAATTTTAGCACCCATATTCATCAAAAATATTGACCTGTAGCTCTCTTTCTTTGTTGTCTCTTTGCCTGGCCTGGGTATCAATATGGTGCTGGCTTCGTAAAATGATTTGGGAGAGTTCCATCTTATTCAATCACCTGGAATACCTTCAGTAGGATTGGTATCAGCTCCTCCTTAAATGTCTTGTAGAATTCTGCTGGAAAGCCAACTGGACCAGAGCTTTTTTTAGTAGGAAGTTTTCTTATTATGTAGTCAATTTCCTTGATTGCTATGGTCTCAATTTCTTCTTGTTCCAACCTAGGTAGGTTGTGTGATTTCAGAAAGTCCTCTATTTCCTTACGGTTTTCAAGTTTGTTTCCATACAAGTGTACTTAGTAGTCTCTAATGATCTTTTGTATTCCTTCAGGGTCAGATGTGACTTCATCTTTTGTGTTTCTGATTGTGCTTATTTGGTTTTTTTCTCATTTTTTTTTGGTCAGTCTAGCTAGAGGACCATCGATCTTGTTTATCCTTTCGAAGAACCAGCTTTTTGTTTTACTGATTTTTTGTATTATCTTTTTATCTTCTATGTCCTGGATTTAGGCTTTTATTTTGGTGATCTGGATTCTTCTGCTGAAATTAGGGTTTTTGTGGTCTTGCTTTTCCAGCTTCTTTAGGTGGCTTGTTAGGTTGTTAATTTGTGTTCCTTCCATTTTCTTCATGTGTGTTTGTAGGGATATAAATTCCCCTCTTACTACAGCTTTCAAGGCATCCCCAAAATTTTGGTAATATGTTTCTTCATTTTCATTTGTTTCCAGGTATCTTTTGATCTCTGTTTTGATTTCATCATTGACCCAGGTGTTGTTAGCATCATGCTATTTAGTGTCCATGTCTTTGTGGGTTTTGGGGGGACCTTGTTTGTGTCAATGTTTATTTTTATTCCACTGTGGTCCGAGAAGGTGCATGGTAGAATTTCAGTCCTTTTAAATTTGCTTATGCTTGATGTATGTCCAATTATGTGGTCGATCTTAGAATATGTTCCATGCGGTGATGAGTAGAATGTGTATTCTGTGGTCTTTGGATGGAGTGTTGTGCATGTATCAATTAAGCCCATTTGGTCCAGAGTTTCATTGAGGTTCTGGATCTCCTTGCTGTTTTTGTCCTGAGGATCTGTCTAGGTTGTGAGGGGGGTATTAAAGTCCCCAGTTATGATGGTGTTAGAGTCAATATCTTTCTTTAGTTTTCCTAGAAGTTGCTTTATGAAAGTTGGTTCACCTATGTTGCATGCATATATGTTTAGGATAGATATTTCTTGTCGATGGGGTGAACCTTTTATCATTATATAGTGGCCCTCTGTATCCTTTTAAATTCTTGATAGCTTAAATGGTATTCTGTATGAAATTAGGATCGCGACTCCTCCTTTCTTTTGTATTCCATTTGCCTGAAAATTTGTTTCACATCCTCTTACTTTGAGTCTGTGCATGTCCTTTCTAGTGAGATGGGTCTCTTGAAGGCAGTGTATTGTTGCCTGGTGATATTTTATCCATTTTCCCATTCTATGTCTTTTCAGTGGTGCATCTAGTCCATTCACATTCAGGCAAATTATTGAAATGTGAGAGTTCGTCCCTATCATAGAGTTCTTATAGAGTTGTTGTTCTTCTACTTGATTTTTTTTGGTCTTTCTTTTGGTTTTGGGGTTGGTTCATGTATGTTTTATTATTTTCCCTGTACTCTTGTGAAGAATATTGTTTTTTTTTCCTTTTCTTCTGTGTTTAGTACTTTCTTAAGTGTTTCATGTAGAGGTGATTTGGTGGCAGCATAAGTTTTTAGGGATTGGATATCTGGGATAGATTTTAATTCTCCTTCGCTGATGAAGCTTAGCTTGGCTGGGTAGGTTATGCTTGGTTGAAATTGTTTATCATTTAGAACCTTGAAGATAGGGCTCCTAGCTCTCCTAGCTTGCAGGGTTTCTGTAGATAAATGTTCTGCTATTCTGATTGGTCTTCTATGGTAGGTGATCTGGCCTTTTTCTCTTCTGCCTTTAGGATTTTTTCTTTTATGCCTACTTTGTTTAGGTGAATTATTATGTGTCTAGGAGTTGGTCTTCTCATTTGTTGTCTTGCAGGGGTTCTCTGAATCTCTTGTGTTTGAATTTTTGCATCACTGATTAGATAAGGGAAGTTTTCTTGGATGATCTCATGGAAAGTTTGTTCCAATGTGGTCTCTGTCTCTCTTTCTGCCTCAGGGAGTCCGATTACTCTTAGATTAAGCCTCTTGAGGTAATCACTCATCTCTTGAGGTTTTGTTCTGTCTTTTTGAGCTTATTTTCTGTGTTTTTAAGAGTTTGGGTTATTTCTATATTTTGGTCCTCAAGCTCTGAGAGTCTTTCTTCTGCTTGGGTAATTCTGCTTTCCATGCTTATCAGTTTGTTATTTATTTCATTCACAGCATTCTTTATTACTGTTATCTCAGATATCAGCTCCTTCCTAGTTTCTTCTTGTGTCTCCTCAATTCTTTGTAATCTCTCCATTATTGTCTTGATATCTAGGTTTGTAGTTTGAGACCCTTCATTCTGGGGGCTCTTCATTGTTTGCATTCTGAAGTTAGTTTTCTCAGTGTCTGCCCTCCAGGGGTCTGGGAGAGACCCATACTCTTCTTTTGGTTTTTCTTCATTTGTGTAGATTTTTCTCTCTCTCCCCCTTTCCCTCCTCTTCTTCAATTCTGTTTTTGAGGGAAGATGGGGTTGCTTTTATTTCTCTTCTGCAATGCCCTTTTCTTCCTTATGAGGGTCTTCTGGCTTTGTTCACTTTTGAGGTTGAAGCATAGGCTGCAATCTGTACTTTTTGCAGGTTTGAGGCTTAATTGAGAGGGAAACTGTGGTTCAGAATGCTGATTCTATCATCCACGAACAGGTGTATGAGCACACTGGAACCTATTTCCCTCTGCTTTACAATCTGTCCATTCAGCAGTATGTAGTCTTGGTCCCTAGATTAGAAAGGGGGATATAAAAGAGAAAAATAATGGAGGAAGGGGGGGTCAATAGGGAGTTAGAAAGAGAAAAGAGCAAGAGGGAAAACAGATATACATACCAACTATCAGGTGAGAAAGAGACACAAGGCCGGGGGGAAGTGAAGAAAGACACAAAAGAAAGATTCGCTAAAGAGTACTGATAGCTGCACACAGACAGGCCAATAAAATCAAGAAAGATTATAAGTCAGAAGGCAAAAAACAAACGTGATCAAAACCAACAGTTTCCATGATAAAATCATAAGTCAAAATAAGCAATTAGACTAAACTCACTTCTCTGATCTCCAATTCCAGCCCCCTCCCCTTTGCTTTTCATTGCAGAGTAAGGGTGGGTCTTTGTCTCCTGTTTTGCTCCGTTTCCTTAGGAACTGAGGTAAAGTTTGTTGATAGGTGGGCGGGGCAATGCATGTCTCTGCCTGGTGAATGGCATGCAGTTTGCAGATCTGTTTCTCTCTGCTTGTCTGGGTCTCCCAGCTTGAGGCATGCTGAGTGCCTCAGCCAGGGTGGGGCCAGAGTTCCAGAGCTCATTGCTTTAATTTGAATTTACTTCACTATTTGCAAGGCTGAACATTCCCTCATGTGTTCATTTAGAAGTTTTATTTTCTCTTAACATGCACATCAGTGGCATAAATTAAATACATTATTTTTTATCATTTCTTGTGTTCACAAATATATATATGTGTGTGTGTGTATACATACATATATGTGTGTGCATATATTTAGATCCAAAAGTCTAGAATTTATGTATTAAAAATTGTGTATTTTATTCTTGCATGTTTAAACTTCAGTCACCTTCAAAGTACTCTCTATGTGATGCAAGACACTTTTTCCACTGCTCAAAATAGTTTTTGAACTTGTCACTTTTGATGCCTTTTAGTGTTTCTGCCATTTTTTGTTTAATCTCTTCCACATTGGCTAAATGTTTCCCTTTGAGGACTTTTTTTGATCCAGAGAAGCAGAAAAAAATATCTCTAGGGATGAGACAGGGTTAATAGGGAGTGAGAGACATGAGAATCATTCCAGGCATGCCTTGGAATGCCATTTTTTATTTTTAAAAATAAACCTCACTGTAGTGTAGAGGCAGGTACACTCATAAATTACTCATCATGAAATGGGCAAATGCCTTGAAGGAACCTCCAAAAAAATTCACTGAAACCAAATGCATCCTCTCACAACAACACTTTACACTGGTGATATGGGTTCCTAGAATATTTAACTAGAGGGGAAGCCCATACTATAAAGAACTCGCCCTTCAAAATATAACTCAATTTTTTTGGCAGAGATTCCCTTGAATATAAGCTGCCTAACTCATTTTATACACACACACACACACACACACACACACACACACACACACACACACACTTATATTTACTACTATATATACATATATATAAAATACATGTATTTTTAAAAACATGTTTATGTATTTCACTTTCAGGTTAAAAAATTATTACAAGGCATAATGTCAACTTCAAATGATTTTTTCTCTGGATGTATACTGAGACACCTATTAACTTTGGTATTTCCTACTGAGAACTTCATTTTTAAATTTTTTAAAATGTGATCAGTTTTTCTTCCTTCAATTGTTAAGCTTCCAATAATTCAATGAAACAGTCTCCCAAGTCAAACTAAGAACTTGTGGTTAGAATTTCAATGATCTCAGATTGGAGACATCTTTGAGTATGAAAGATGTGGTCCAGGATTGCAGATAATAGATTAAGATGCCTTGTGCACCTTGCGCCATGCTTTGGCTCCTGAGATGGAAGGCTACGAATAAGTTCCATATATTAGTGCAGGCTTTTGGACCAACACACAGCATGAAGTGTAAGTTTTGACCAACACTCACTATAGCAACCATCCAGATACCCACCATTTAGTTCTAGGCCTTCTTTTTCTCCCCCAAAGTGGAGTGTAGTGGCACCATCATTGCTCACCACAGCCCTGCCTTCCTGGGCTCAGGTGTTCCTCCCACCTCCACCTGCCAAGTAGCTGGGACTACAGAAGTGTGCCATCCCATGTGGCTAACTTGAAAAAAAATTTTTTTTGTAGCAGTCTATGTTGCTATGTTAAAATAATAAAGTTATATTTACATGTAAATGTAGGCAAATATACGTTTGCACAGCTATAATAATCATTATAAGTATAATTTCATACTGATTATTATAGCTGTCTTGCTATGCTTTGTAGGCTGGTCTTGATCTCCTGGGTTCAAGCAATCCTCCCACCTTGGCCTCCTAAAGTGTTGAGATTACATATATGAGCCACCACATCCGATCAAGTTCTAGGCATTTTTGATCTAATAAATTTACAGTAGTTGCAGAAGGCATTTATAAAAGTTGTAAACTATAAAACTTATTTTTGATGTGAAAATTGGATATGACTACTTATTTGCACTGTTTCAGTGATAGGAGCAAGAATGGCTAACTATAGCAGGTATTATACCAGATTAAATTAATCTTTCATATGCAGAGTAAGCACAACTACATGGTGGGCAGTATTTCAGAATCTCTTTGATTAGCAAATGGGTGATACAAGGCTATGATATTTGGGGGAAGTAATGAGAGAATGTGATACTCGTTTTTCCTTTTTACTCCATGGTTAAAATTCTCTTTGACATTCATCAGAAACAGGCCACCTACATGACACTGGGCATTCCACAAAAGATAGAGGGTCTGAAAACTGACATAATTCATTCTTTTTTTTAAAGTTAGAGGTGGAACACAATGTGGTCCAATAGGAAATTTAAACTTCAGCATTTTAAGTCTTAACTTCTCTATGCCTTATTTAGTCAGTGTCTTTGGGCTACCACGCCTGGCTGATTTTTTGTTTTATTGTAGAGATGAGGTTTCGCTGCCCAGGCGGGTCTCAAACCCACAGGCTCAGGCAATCCACTCACCTCAGCCTCCCAAGGCGTGGGATTACAGGCTGAGCCATTGAGCCGGGCTATGTAACATATCTTGAGACTAGGTTTCTTATTTATGGTTCTATGGGCCATAGAACCAGGTTTTCTTCCAACTGTCACTTTCTGTGATTCTTCAGTAATATATGCAGCAAGTACCTACTTCTAGCTCAACACCCTTCTGGCTCATGAGGAAGATATTTTAAAAGAGTAAGACATTTCCTCACTCTGTTGGAACTTTCTACCTTGTGACCTGCTTCCCTTCTCACCACCAAGTAAAACAGGCAAGTCACAGTGCAGGTTCCCAAAAAGTGGTTTGCACAGTGGCCATTCTCTGAGGGTGCTTTGATGACAGGTGAAGAGTTTAAAGTAGATGGAGACTGGAAAGAGGACAATACGATGAACTTGAAGTCACACAGACCTATATTCCAGATACCTTGCCACCTGCTCTCTGCCTTACTTCAGTTGAATGATTAGATTTCTAAGGTTTAGTTTGCTCATCTGTCAAATAGGAAAAATTATTAACTAACTTGAATAATTTATGATTCTAAGAGTTAGAGATAATGTTACAGGGTGTCACTAGTTCCTGATAGGCACTAACACTAAAAATATTAGATAATAAAATATATGGAGAGGAAAAAAGATGGAGAAAAAAGGAAACACGTGGCAACATGAACAAGAGATTCATGTTGAAAATAAGAGAATATTGGTCGAGCTTGGTGGCTCAGGCTATAATCTCAGCACTTTGGGAGACCAAGGTGAGTGGATTGCCTGAGCCCACAGGTTCGAGACCTGCCCAGACAACTTGGTGAGACCTGTACAATAAATCAAAAACTAGTTGGGCATGGTAGCATGTGCCTATAGTTCTGGCTACTTGAAAGGCTGAGGTGGAAGGATCGCCTGAGCCCAGCAGGTTAAGGCTGTGGTGGCCGGGAGCATGCCACTGCACTCCAGTCTGTGTGACAGAGTGAGACTCCAACTCAAAAAAACCCAAAAAAGCAAAAGAAAATAAGATAATATTATTTCACTTACATGTACAAGTGAATAAAGGAGTTAATAAAATGTGGTATATTTGTGAATTTTTAAATATTTATTCATTTATTTTAAAGATATGGGGTACAATTCAGGGTTAGGTACACACATGGCCATTGTGCGGGCAAAGTTTGGGTCTCACTTGGTCCCCACATCACTTGGTTTGAGATCAGGTACCTTTATTGATGAAGTGTGCCCCCTCCTCTCCCACTCCCTTCCCTGGCAGTGGAGACTAACATTCTGGTGAGATCAAAAAAAAAAAAAAAAAAAAAAAAAGAGCGAGAGAGAAATAATATATACAATTACTGGGATAAATACTTTTTATGTCTGGTGTACACAGAATTTATAGCTAGATGACCTGATTTGATCTGATGTATTACAAGATGAGTCCTTATGGAGGTGATTTCTGTGCTAACATCTGAGAGATACTAAGGCTTAACATCTTGGATCTACAAGGAACTCAAACATGCTGAAAAGAAAAAAGCAAACAACCCCATTATAAAATGGGTAAAAGATATGAACAGACACTTCTCAAAGGAAGACATCCAAGCAGCCAACAGACACATGAAGAAATGTTCAACCTCACTAATCATCAGGGAGTTGCAAATCAAAACCACACTGAGATACCACCAAACTCCAGTCAGAATGGCAATTATCAACAACTGAAAAAATAACAGCTGCTGGAGAGGGTGTGGTGAAAAGGGAACACTTCTACACTGTTGGTGGGAGTGCAAACTAGTACAACCTCTGTGGAAAACAGTATGGCGATTTCTAAAAGCTCTAAATATCAACCTCCCATATGACCCTGCAATCCCCCTACTGGGAATATACCCTGAAGAACTCAAATCACTCTATAAAAAAGATACTTGCACACATATGTTTATCGCAGCACTGTTCACAATAGTAAGAACCTGGAAGCAACCATGCTGTCAATCAAAAGAGGATTGGATTAAAAATGTGGTATATATACACGATGGAATAGTACACAGCCATAAAAAAGAACAAAATCATGAATTTCGCAGCAACCTGGATGGAACTAGAGTCTATAATACTGAGTGACCTCTCACAGAAACAAAGATCTGAGTATCATATGTTCTCACTCATATAATGGACCTTGAACATCCAATGTAATACTATAAGAAAATGACTGACAGTGGTGGGAAACTATGGGGGAGAGGGGAAGGGAGATGGGTTTAATGGTAGTTAATATTTATCTGGGGATGGGGAGACACCTCTTATCAACAAGGGTGCCTGAACGGAGCATATTTGAATACCTAACCATTAACTGTACCCCACAATATCATAATAAAAAATATTGATTAAAAAAAAGAAAGGAACAGCACACATGTATGCTGAGAGATGATAAAGAGGGTGGTACATCTGAGCAACCAAAAGACTTAACATCACTGGAGTGAGGCAAGGAGTGAGAATGGCATCAGAGAGTCCCGAAAAGTGGGCAGAGTCTTGGAGGTCATGGTAAGTGTTCTGCCTTAATCCATGAGAAGATGCTTTTGGTTTTAGGTATGACAGAGCCATGATTTTGTAGTTTCATATGTAATGATAATATACTTTCAGTTAATATATCTGATTCAATGAGAAATAATAGTTCTTTCTAGATGTATCTGTTACTTTTGCATGTGCAGCCATAACATCTTCTAACATGATTTTTTCCCTTCTATTTTCACATATTGGACTAAATTCAAAATCATCTTCATCTGTGAAGAAGTTTCTCTGAAGTGGATTTTTTTGTGTGCTAAACCTTTAAGGATAATGAAGTCATCAACTTTAAAGGGTTTAGTCCTGAAAGAAGTGTTTGTTGGTCAAATATGTTTTTTCCCTTTGATAGGTATTTGATTCTGTGTCATCCTTTATGCAAATATATAAAGCCACTATTATGCATTATGGAGCTGGAGACAGAGTCATGAATAAAAGGAGTAATTTTTCTTCTCTAATGAAGTTCTTTTCTTGTTTTTCAAATCACTACCAAAAGTCTTTTTTCTGGCTGTAAAGTCCTATATCTATCCTGACAGACCTTCACATTTATGTTTATAATGATTTTCATACTGCAATTTTTGCATTCACATGCTATCTCCTTGACAATATCCATGAAAGTCGAGGCATTAGGATGCAAGGACTAAGAATGGATTTGTAGTCACACTGGGATTCAAATTCTGGTTCTGCAATTTTTTTTAGCACTTTTTTCCAAGTACTTTACATATGTTGTTTTCAACTGAAAAAAATACCTCCATGTGGTAAATGTCATTTTCATTTATAGAGGACAAGAGTAAAACTCAGAGCGTAAAGAGGTTTCCCCAGGGTCACACACTAGCTCTATATTGTGAGACAAGATTAGCAACTTTTTCTCCCATAATAACAAAAAATTGTTTCTTATTTTTCTGACTCAGAAATTCTTCAAACCTTTTGAGGTGGGCCAATCGCTAGGCCTCTAAATATGTTGCCTTATTGAATACCAACAGTCTCCTCTTGAAAGAGTTGCCTGGCCAGAGAAAACATTTTCCCTTGTTTCTTAATGGAAAAATCAAGCCTGCCTTTTAAAACAAAGTAATAGCTTCAAAAGCTTGCTCTTGATAGAGCATTTGCTTTCTCATTTCCTAATGAATTACTCTCCAAAGAAACTCATTACATTTCAAGGCACAAGGTTCCCTAGAGACCTCCCCTCCCCTACCATTCTCTTGCTAAAATGTTCATCATTGAGAAACCCACAAACCTTGCCAAATTCACAGAGTCCCTTTGAATCTTTTGCTTACCGATAACTCTTTGTTCTATGTTATAATTAAAACAGGTTTTGACCCCAGATAAATAGGAAAAGAAGCTCTTTTATGTACACATAAGGAACATTTTGCTGATGAGATGGAAACATGTAATAACACTAATGTAATAACTATTGTTATTACATTATTGTTATTTTGCTGCAATTAATATTACTATAATTACGGTTTAGTCACAGCTGACTGGGGCATAAACACAAAAGTTCTGGTTGTTCTTATGAGAACTCTAAAGGACGCTCAGTTTATCTATCCCTCTCTTTCCCACAAGACCGTAGTTTCGTTTCATGATGTATCCATTTTCATAGCACCCGAGTTTCTTTATCAAACCCGTTTTACTTTAGTTCTTAAGGTTCAGACCTTTCAATTTCGAAACTTCAAACTACTTCCAGAAAGAAAATTCTCCTTTACCTTTTCTATCCTGCAGCAACTCATTTTCCTCACCTTGTGGCATTTACATAACGGCTAAGTGGGTGGGGATGAGGTAGGGGGGGGTGATCTCCCTCTGCACACTCCTTCACTATGGTAACCTCTTGGGTAAGGAGGTAAGAAGGAAGAGCAATGAATGTGTTTGAGCTTTTTTCCAGGCTGCTTTCCTGCCTTGTTGAATATGGGCTCAATGAGGATGGGCAGTGGTACTAAAAAGGCTCTTGCTGATGGGGGCTCATATCCCAGCAGCCTACCCAGACACTGGGTCCCTTGTGAAGCTCAGATCCTAAGTCCCATTGGCAGCACTGTGCCATTTTCCTTTGCTGTGCATGTCTCCCAGCCCTCCAACTCCGTGGTCTTCTAGAAGCCTGGACTCAGTCTCACCTATCCCTGTAGCCTCACTTCTGGTAACTAAGGGCACTGGTAGATTTCATCTTCTAGACCTGTTTCACCATGTCATGGCTTCTTGGGGTTCCTTCCCTTGCCCTGGGATCATTGGCACATTACTCAGGCTGGCAGCCTCCTAGACTAGGATATAAATATTACTCTCAGCCAGGCTCTGTGACTCAGCCTGTAATCCCGCACCTTTGGGAGGCTGAGGTGAGTGAATTGCCTGAACCCGCGGGTTCGACACCCGCCTGGGCAGCGAGACCTCATCTCTACAATAAATCAAAAAATCAGCTGGGCATGGTAGCATATGCCTGCAATTCCGGCTACTTGGAAGGCTGAGGAGGAAGGATCGCCGGAGCCCAGCAGGTTGAGGCTGCGGTGGCCGGAAACGGCCACTGCACTCCAGTCTGGGCAACTAAGTGAGACTCCAACTCAAAAAAAAAAAAAATTACTCTCCCTTTTATTAGTTTCCTAGTGTAGCCATAGCAAATCACCACAAACTAAATTGCTTAAAGTAACTAAAATTTATCTGCTTATAATTCTAGAGGCTAGAAGTCCAAAACTAAGGTGTTGACAGAGCCATGCTTTCTCTGAGATTCTGCACAAAGTCATTCCACGTCACTTCCTAGCTCCTGCTGGTGACTCTCAATCCTTATCATTCCTTTGGCTTGCAGCTGCAAGGAAGTGTTTTCCTTTCATTTTTTTTCTCTTTTAATTTTTATTTTGAAATTGTGGAGTACAATTCAGGGTTAGGTATACAAGTGTTCATTGTGCAGGGACCCTTATTGATGAGGTGTGCCCCACCTTCCCCAGGTGGATATCGACTATTGTCAGTCCCACCGACCTACCCCCACACCCCTCTGCTACTTTCAATCCCTTTCCTGCAGTAATATGGTAGTTGTTCAAGGTTTCTACCCCATTTATTTAAGTATTTATTAAATCAGCAAGGACTTGGGAACAGTTATTTTAAATTATAAGTTATGATTCAATGTAGATTATACTGTTGCTTACGTTGCTCCAGTTTTGACATATGGATACACATATATGTATGATTTAGTGTATATACATGAATTTTCTATTTCCAGTGAAAGGATCTAGAATCAATGGCACCCTAGTACCAAAGAATAAATATAGCTCCCAGTTACTGGTTTCTAAACAGCATTTTTCAGTAATAAGTGGAGAAATAGTGAATTGCAAAGCAAGGACAGAAAAAAATACAAGATAAATCTGATTAAGATGTGTTAAAAAAAAAGTGGGGACTTGTTGAAAGAATACAGAGCAAGTCTAACAACACTGATAGCCAGATGTAATTTTTTAACTAAACTGTCAGGCAGCCTTCATCATCTCCATTATTCTGGTGAGGAAAATGTGGTACCGAACTATTAGGTACCTTTCTTGAGGTCACACCTTTTAAAGCAACAGAACAAGCACTAAAACTGAGGAATATTTGTTTATGCTGCTGTTGTTTTTAACCCCAAAGTTCATTCTCTTAACCAATCTACAATACTTTTTCCCAAGCAGAGACACTTAGACTCAAGTTAGCTGTAATTAGCTTTAATATGGTATTATTTGTAATTCTCTCCTCATATCAAAGGGCAAGTTTCTGCCTCCATTGGCAAACCTGACTTCTAAATTAATTGCAGCTTGATTACACTTGAGTTTCAGAAAATTTTAGTAAGCCCAGTACTGCTTTTGGGATGAAAATATTTATTGAATAGCCAGGCTTACCATAAATTTAGGTCACCCTACTGAGAAGTGATCTTAGATATGGAATTTGATTCTCTCTTTAGCTTTGATTTCATCTTCTAAACTGTTTTCTATAGCTTTGATTCTAGACAGACAGATTAGCTTGATCTAATATCCTTACATCATACTTTTAAAAAATTGCATCATCTTACTTTATACACATATATATTTTAAAAGTCTGTTATTTATATAATTCTGTAGCCTTGCTATTTATTTTTTGCAGCTATAAGGACGATTTTTCTAACTTTAAATTTTAATGGTTTTACTAGGTTATGTGTCAAAATTGATCACTCTGGGCCAGTTTTACTAAAGTAAGCCTCTAGATTCAAGTCTTCTTTTATTTAAAAAAAGTTTACTTGGGTTATAGTTTTAAATAACAGTTTGTTTCCTTGTTTTGATTTCTGTCCTCATCAGTTACATGCACATAGGACTTCTTTTGCTTGCTTTTACTTCCAACTACTTTCTCTCTGATATGTTTTACATCTTTCCTTCTTTTTAATTTTTTGGTTACTTGTATGCTTTGCTTAATTATCTTCATTACATTTTTAATACTAAATTTGACTTTTATTTTTAAGATACTTTAGATTTCAGGAAAATGAAAAGATTGTGCAGAGATCTCATATACCACACATCCAGTTTCCCTTATTATTAATATAGTGCATTAGTATGCTATATTACTAGAATTAATGAGCCAATTTTGACACACACTTTATTATTAACTAGCATTTGTACTATCTTCAGTTTTTTTGTTTAGTTTTTAACCTTAAAATCCTTTTCTGTTATTTCAAGATCCTATGCAGGATACCACATTGCATTTAGTTGTCATGTCTTTTTAGGCTTCTCTGGGCTGTGATAGTTGCTCAGATTTTTATTATTTTTAATGATGATGATTTTGAGGAGTACTATGGTATTTTGTAGAACCATATTTGATTAGACACATTTTATCTGAATTTGAACTGTTGAATTTTACCTTGAACATGGAGGCAGTGTTTGTCAGATTTCTCCACTGTGAGCTTACACTTTTTTCCTCCTCTATACTGTAGTCTTTAGACAGAAGTCACTCTGTGCTTTCCACACTTAAGGAGTTCAGGGTTTAATCCCACTCCTTGAGGGTGGAGCAAGGACACAAATTACTTGGTATTTTTTCTGCACAGGAATTTGCCTCTTCCTTTTATTTAGTTATTCAACATTTTTAGGTAAGTATAAGACCATGGATATGTATTTTATATAGTAATCCCATAATGGTTATAATATAAAATTCATTAAGATTATAATCTGCTGCTTTTTAAAAAATTTTGTTTTTCAGACTTTTCTAGCTTTGGCCATTGGGGGCTCTTTAAGTTGGCCCCAGTGTCTCTTTAACATAGTGACACCAAAGTAGATTTGGGATTAGTTCAGCTAAGGACATTACCAAGAGAGCAGAGTAGAGGATACTAGCCTTTACACACACACACACACACACACACACACACACACACACACACACACACACACACACACACACACACTAGACAGCTATCCAAAACAGCTGAAGCAAAATAGCCCAGTGAGGGCTCAAGTGTTCAATAAGAAGTCTGCAGCAACACAGTGGAGCAAAAAGTGAAATCCAAAACCAAAAACCATGATGGGGAATATTCATATAGAAGTAAAATTCCTGGTGAGATCAGTATATCTGAGATGCCAGGAGATGGTTAAGAACAAAGAAGGGCATGTGGGACTATCAGTATCAATCACATTGCAGATACCACTGTGGTCCCCAGTGGTCTGCTCCAAGGAGCATGCCAGCATCTTTTGAAACTGATGTGATCAATCACTATTACCACGGGGAGCTCTAGAGATGGGGATGCTGCTGCACACTCTTCAACCAATCAATAATTGGCTGCTGTTGAACTTCTATGGGAAATGGGCCACCCTATCTCCCTACCTTATTTGTGTCTTGATGCTGGAGATCTGACCACCCTATGAATGACCACACTTCCAACCCTGGCTCTACAGTTGCACTGGGCCCAACAACATTTCAGATGCCAGAGCCACCATCATAGCCAACTCACTTCAAGCTCACTTCAAATCCTAGAGTCAAGCTCTCACTGCCCATGACTGTGTTCTGGGAACTGGCTCAACCACCTCAGAGAGTTTGCTCCTGCCTTGCTCTGGAGACACTGTAACTATGTATGTGCTCCCATTCTTGACTCCATGACTGCTTCATAAACATTCATGCCTCACATACTGTTTTCAGTACAGCAGCAAGGGTGCCTTCTCTCAAGGCACCAGTGTCTCACAACTCCAGACACCCAGCACTGTAATCCTTTCATTCATGCTTATGCTTCAGGCCTTGACTCTGTTGTATCTCCTTAGAAGTTACTCATTAGACACTGGTGTTACTCTGCTTCAAGTGGGCCTACAAGCCAGATTCAGTGCCAAGAGAAATCACCTCAGCCACAGCTTCCTCAGGGGAAGAAAAAAAAAACTTGAAAAAGTTTAGTAACATTGTCACTTAAGATTTCAACAACATTCATCCCCACTGTGGAAATTCACATAATTGGTGACTGAGGATCCCTGAAATCTGTCAACACTGACCTCAGCTGATGACTGCACAGAGACAACACAACTGTACCTCTTCTGGTACTAGGACCACTGCACAGCACCCAGCAAACGCCCTCTTGCTATTCTTCCACCAATAGGATAAAGTAATTCCCCAGAAAAACTAGCCGTGAAGTCTAGAAGAGGTGACTGTTCAAAAAAAAAACACATATATACATCAGCATAAGACAAGAAACTTAAAAAATCCAAGGTAACATGCCACCGCCGAAAGAACACAGTGGATTCCCAGTAGCAGAACACAAAGACATGGAGACTTATAAATTGCTTGACAAATAATTCAAATAATTATTTTTAAAAATTTCAGCAAACTAAGAAAATACAGAGAAATAATTTAGCAAAATCAAGAAAACAATAATCAAATAAAAATTTAATAAAGATGCAGAAATTATTTAAAAATTCTGAAGCTGAAAGATTCAATGTATAAAATTAAAAATTCTGTAGAAAGTGTCAGCAGCAGAATCGATCAAGCAGAAGAAAGAATCTGTGAACTCAAAGGCAGGCTTTTGGAAACATATTGTCAGAGGAGAAAGAAAAAGGAAAGAAAATAAAACTTTCAGGTTTATGGGGCAGCATTAAAAGAGTAAATTTTGCCGGGCTCGGTGGCTCAGCCTGTAATCCTGCGCCTTTGGGAGGCTGAGGTGAGTGGATCGCCTGAGCCCGCGGGTTTGAGACCCACCTGGGCAGCAAGACCTCATCTCTACAATAAATCAAAAAATCAGCTGGGCATGGTAGCACATGCCTGTAGTTCTGGCTACTCGGAAGGCTGAGGCGGAAGAATTGCTGGAGCCCAGCAGGCAAGGCTGCGGTGGCTGGAAGTGGCCACTGCACTCCAGTCTGGGTGACAGAGTGAAACTCCAACTCAAAAAAAAAAAAGGAGCAAATTTTTACATTATAGTGGTTCATGACGAGATGAGGGAAACAAAGGGATTAGAAAACTCATTTAAAGAAATAACAGCAGAAAACTTTTTAAATCTGAGGAAAGATATAAATATCTAACTACAAGAAGTTCAGATGTCTTCAGTAAGATTCAATTCAACTAAGACTACAAACATATTAAAATCAAAAATCAAAGACAAGAAAGGATTCTGAAAACAGCAAGTTAAAAGAGGCAAATCACACTTATGGAAGTTTAAAAAACGCTAGTAATGGATTTTTAGCAGACACCTTACAACTCAGAAGAGAGTGGGTTGATATATTCAAAGTGCTGAAGGGCAATAACTGCACACCAAAAATATTGTAACCAGCACAATTGTCCTTCAGAAATGAAGGAAAAATAAAGTCTTTCCAGTGTTGAGAGACTTCATCACCACCAGTCTTATCTTTGAAGAAATGTTAAAGGGAGTTTTTCAACGTGAAAGAATGATAATTAGTAACATGAAAGGATACAAAAGTATAAAACTCTATGGTAGAGCAAGGAGTCACATTTTGAAAAGTAAATAATACTGTAACAGTGTATAGCTCATATGTTAGGCCTCAAAATATGTATGGAAAACTTTAGGAAGACGAAATCATACCCAGTTTCTTTTCTGGAGAGCTTCATTCCTGGGAAACAGACCTGTTCAACATTTGCAAGACCATAAACATAATTCAGCACAACAGATACAAAAACCAAGAACCACATGAGTCTATCATTAGATGCCAGAAAAAGCATTCAACAAATCCAACAGCCTTCTTAATAAAATTTCGTGAGTATCTAGGCATAGAAGGAACATTCCTCAAAACAATAAGAGTCTGTCTATGATAAACCTGCAGCTAATATCTTGCTCAATGGGCAGATACTGGAAGCATTTCACCCATGAATGGGAACAAGACAAGTATGTCCACTCTCACCTCTCCTGTTCAACATAGTGCTGCAAGTCCTAGCCAGAGCAATCAGGCAAGAGAAGGCAATCAGAGGTATCCAAATAGAAGAAGCGGATGTTAAGTTATTTCTCTTTGTGGATGAAATGATTCTATATCTTGAAAACCTGAGGGATTCTGACAAAAGCCTCCTCCCACTGATAATCAACTTCAGTAAAGTCTTGGGGTACAAAATTGTTCTGCAAAAGATACTTGCACTTATGCCAAAAACAAGCAGGCAGAGAATCAAATAAAAAGCACAATCTCATTCACAATAGCTACACAAACAAAAAAAAGGAAATACCTTGGCCTCTACTTAAGCAGGGGAGTGAAAGATCTTTACAATGAACTACAAAACACCGTTCAAAGAAATCAAGGATGACACAAATAGAAAAACATTCTGTGCTCATGATTTGAAGAATAAATATTATCAAGATGTCCATCCTTCCCAAGGCAATCTACAGATTCAATGCAATACCCATCACATTACCAACACCATTTTTCTCAGACCTAGAAATGATAATACAGAAATTCATCTGGAAACAAAAAAGAGCATGAATAGCCAAAACAATCCTCAGCAAAAGGAGCAAAGCCAGAGGCATCACCCTTTTAGACTTTAAACTTTAACCCAAGGCTACAGCAACCAAAACAGCCTGGTGCTGGTACAAGAACAGGCACATAAACCAATGGAACAGGATTGAGATTCTGGAGGCAAAAACTCAGTCTCTCAACTGACTCATCTTTGACAAAGCCACCAATAACAACCACTGGGGAAAGGAGACCATATTTAGAAAACGGTGCTGGGCAAACTGGCTGACCACCTGCAGAAGAATGAAACTGGACCCCTACCTATCATCATATACAAAAATCAGGTCTAAATGAGTCAAAGACCTAAATGTAAAAACTCACTCTATACGAATCCTAGAAGAAAATATAGGAAATACCCTTATGCACATTGGAATAGGCAACAAATTCTTGGTCAAGTCCCCAAAAGCAAATGCCATAAAAGCTAAGATAAACAACAAGGACCTCATCAAACTGAAAAGCTTTTGCACAGCAAAAGAAACCATCAAGAGAATAAAGAGACAATCCACAGAATGGGAAAGAATTATTTACAAATTTTGTATCTGACAAAGTTCTAACATCCAGGATCTATGAGGAACACAAATAAAGTTAAATGAAAAAAAAATAAACCAAAAATCTCTTTAAAAGTGGGCAAAAGACATGAACAGGCACTTTTCAAAAGAAGACATACAAGAAGCCAACAGACACATAAAAAAACACTCAACCTCACTAATCATCAGAGAAATGCAAATTAAAACTACATTGAAATATCATCTAACTCTGGTAAGGATGGTCATCACCAATAAATAAAAAAACAATAGATACTGGTGTGAGTGTAGAGAAAAGGGAATGCTTCTACACTGTTGGTGGGAGTGCAATTAATTCAATCACTATGGAAAGCAGTGTGGTGATTTGTTAAAAAATAAAAAAAAACAAAACTAAAGATTGACCTTTCATATGATCCAGCAATCTGTCTCTTGGGAACATACCTGGAGGAACTTAGATTGTTCTGCAAAAAAAGACACTTGCTCACTCATGTTTATTGCCACACTATTCACAATAGCAAAAATATGGAACCAACCCTGCTGCCCATCGAAAGTGGACTAGACACAAAAATGTGGTACATATATATGATGGAGGATTACATCGTCATAAAGAAAAACAAAATCAGGGACTTTTCCGCAAATTGGATGCAGTTGGAGACCATAACACTAAGTGATCTATCATAGAAACAAATAACTGAATACCGCATGTTCTCACTCATATGTGGGCCCTGGACATTAATCACATTAGCAAAAGGGAGGGATCGGCTAGGGGAGGAAGGGAGGGAGGAGGGCAGAGGGCACATAACAACACAAAGTGTACTTGGTTCATTACCAGGGGGAGTGAGAGCCAGTTAGAAGCCCAAACTTCACCTGCATGCTGCCTATTTGTGCAGTTAATCCTCACTGGTACCCCATATTCCCATAATGAAATAAAATTTTTTAAAAATTTAAAAAACTCAACATCACTAATCACCAGGGAAATGCAACTCAAAACCACAATGAGATATTTTCTCATACCTGTTAAATGGCTATTATAAAACAGACAAACTATTAGTGTTGGTGAGCACATGAACCAAAGGAAACCCTGGTATACTGTTGTTGGGAGTGTAAATTAACACAGCCATTATGTAACACAGTATGGAGATTATTCAAAAAATAAAATTATCGTATGATCCAGCAGTTTAACTCTGGGTACATATATCTAACTGATATGAGATTAGTATGTCAAAGAGATATTTTCACTTGAATGCTCTTTGCAACATTATTTACAATAGCCAGGATAGGAAATCAATCTATGTGTCCATGTGAATGGCATATGAATGGGTAAAGATAATTTGGTATGCACACACAATGAAATGCTGGGAGGGTGGGAAGGACAGGAAGAGAGAGAGAGAGAGAGAGAGAGAGAGAGGGAAACTGACTCTATTCTCTCTCTCTTTTTTAGTTTATATTTTTCTTTTTAAAAAAATTTTAACTAAAAAATAACCAGGCTTGGTGGCTCAAGCTGTAATCCCGCGCCTTTGGGAGGCTGAGGTGAGTGGATTGCCTGAGCCTGCAAGTTCGAGAACCACCTGGGCAACTTGGCGAGACCGCATCTCTACAATAAGTCATAATGAGCCAGGCGTGGTAGTGTGCGCCTGTAGTTCCAGCTACTTGGAAGGCTGAGGTGGAAGGATGGCTGGAGCCCAGCAGGTCGAGGCTGCAGTGGTCAGCAGTGGTCACTGCACTCCAGTCTGGGAGACAGAGTAAGACTCCAACTCAAAAAAAATTTATTTTAAAGATGTGGGGTATAATTCTGTGTCAGGTATACAAATATTCACGATGCAGCTACCCTTGTTGATGAGGGGAGGGGAAGGGAGGTAGGATTAACGGTAGTCAATATCTGTCTGGGGAAAGGGGGGCACACCTCATCAACAAGGGTACCTGCACAATGAAGATTTGTATACCTAACCCTTAACTGTACCCCACAACTTTAACATAAAAATATATATTACATAAAAAAATAAAATACATACCTCATGGAAAAAAATAAAAGTAAATATTATCTCTTTTTTAAGGGCATTACTCCCATTTAAGAGAACTCCACTCTCATGACCTAATGCCTCCCACACCACTTCCTCATATCATCACATTGGAGGTTTGGATTTCAACACAAATTTTGGGAGGACATATTCAGTTCATAATACCAACAAAAAATTAAAGGAAAATCAGCAAGTCAAATAAATAAGTTTTTATAAAAAATTAGGGAAAGCAACATTTTGAAGCATTCATCTCTTTGTGTGGGTGATATATAGTGAGTAAAAGAATAGAAGTGTTAGATCTGACTTTGCTCCAGCACTGGTGGGGATCTATGCCTTGTTCAAAAGTTTCTGGGCCACTAATTGGTAGACATTCTTTGTATTAGCAGTGAGTAAGGAGGAGAGAGATAAAGAAAGAGAGAGAGTGTGTGAGAGAGAGACAGAGAGAGAGAGAGAGCGTGAGAGAGAGAGAGAAGAGATAAGAGAGAAGGGGCAGCCTGCACTCTCCCTTCTTGGCACAGGTGTTATCCCTGGGTAGAAAGGACACTATGGAAGGCAGGAATTAAATAATTTTGTGATTTTCCTAAATGAGCAGCTACACCAGAGTAAGGAAGGTTACACAGAAAATGGGGTGGATTATATCCTAATGCATGAAAAGAATGATAAATTATTTTTTTCAGAGTTGCCTTTCTCAAAAAAGAAGCTTCCATGAACCCTTCAGTAATCCAGATATGTGTCCCACAAGATTCCAGTATTTTAATGCCAGTAGCATAGAGGGAGTCAGAAACCAGTTAATGTTAGATGAGGAATTGAAAGAGGGGAAAGAAAGAGGGAGAGAGAAGTAGATAACAAGCTTGTCAACTAATCTGGGTAGCAGACATTATCTCCTGCAGAGATAAGGTTCAAGGCCATTTTCTCCACTTGGACCATCCCTTTTGAACACACACACACACACACACACACACACACATACACACACTTCTGCTGGCAAGTCTTCCGAGAAGTTCTGGTAGCAGACTACACAAGTGAAAAAGGTAGAAATAATACTTAATCTCCTTGAATACTCAAAATGAGAGCACTTTGGGTCAGAAGGGAAGATTTGGGTATTGCTATTTACTAGAAGATACTGATATACAATCAATTGCTCTTCTTTCTCACTTTTTGCCCAGGTAGTTTGCAGAAAGTGAAAATAGTAGAAACCAATTAGTAATAACTAAACGAACGCATTCATGCACATTGCACCCCAGAGCTGACTGTTCATTGTTTGTCACTAAGCCCATAGTTATGCCACCAGAGATTTATTTCCTTTAGATTGTAGAAGTGATGAAAATCTGTCCTATCTACCCTCACAGGTTTGTGAGAAGATGAAAACATGTATGTAGTTAGACTTGGAAGTTGTACAATAATTATATTGCTATAAAATAATGGCAATGATAATAAGAATAAATTATACAGTCTCTGTCAAGCAAACCTCTAGTTAAAAGATGCTTTTTATAGGTTTTTACAGGAAAGTTTTTGTTTTTTGCTGTTTTAACTAATCTATTTTTAGCCACTTCGTCATTTGATGGGAAAGACTCAAAGCAAAGTAAGCGGAGTAAAAATAAAGTTCACTAAGAGTGGGTAAGGTAACATTTGGTAGATAAGAAGTAACTCTCTACAACAGTTTTAAAAGTCAAAAGGTAACAAAAACAATACGCTATTTGATCCCTTTCCATTGAAATCAATTCAACAAAAACAAGTTCTGTATTGCATGACTACCTGTAGTGCTGAACCAGCTTTTCTGCTTCTACTGAGTATCATTAAGGAGTCCTTAAACTTCTCCATTATAACTGCACTTGCTTATTTCTTGAGCACTAAATATGTGTTAGGCACCATTTTAAAACCTGTACATGTGATGTATTTTTTAAATACTCACAATGACCCTATGATTATTATTCTGACTATAGGAAAGAAAACCAAGGCACAGTGTCAGTAAACAACTTGTTCATCACACAGCTGTGAATGGCAGAGCTAGCATTCAAGCTCAAACAGTATGGCTTCACGACATATTTTTGACTACTAACTTAAACTGGCAACTTTTGTGGTCTATCCTCCTGTTTCCAAGCAGAGGCATTTGTAAACTCTCCAATGTAGGCGATAATTTGACTGCTTCTAAAACAAAAATTTGTTTATTCTCACACTCACCTGTTTAAATTCAAACACACACGTACACACACACTAGTCATCTGATTGCTTCTAAAATAAAATTTGTTTCTTCATGCTCACCTGTTTAAATTTTTTTTCTCTCTCTCTCTCTCTGTCTCTCTCACTACCATATTCTTTTAACTTTAGAAAAGATGACTAAGGATGGTGCCACATTCTTCTGGACTCTGAATTATTTGTCTTTTACCCTTGGTTTTATTTTATCTTTAATAATGACACAGCTGAAAGTGTCTGATTTCTATCCATTCAGGGGCACTGGAGTAAGAATTCTGTGCTTCAATTTCTTTTTCCATAAAATGATAATTCTACCCACCTCACAGGTGATTGTGAAGATTATATGAGACGCTGCATATGAACTCTAAAAACTTATAAATGAATGGTGTTACTGATAGCTAATTTGTCTTCCATTATCTGTATCATTCTATCTCTCCTTGAAAAATGAGATTTTCTTTGGTCTTTCACTATCTCTAATTGAAAATGAGATTTTCTTTGGTCTTTCACGCTAGAGCTTAAGTAGCTAACCTGTTTCTTGCACAGTAACTTTATCAAAGTAAGAGATAATTTACTTGCAATTGGAGAGAAGTTGGACCAACAAGACACATGAGAACTGGAACATTAACAACTGTAACTCATACTCTCAGTTCATTTTCTTTAGATTATAGCAGTTACTTGTTTCTGAGCTTTTTCTTTCATTTCATTATTATACCATTTTCACATGTATTTAGTAATAAAGAAGGAAAATATTAAAAACCAAATTACTCTAACTGTCAATTCAGTAAGATCTTTGAAAATCAGTTTTCAGGTTCTTGGTTCTATGTCTGTATTTAAAGAGTAAAAATTGATAAGAATACATTCATTCATCTTTGTCTTTGTTGTTTAAAACACATTATGTTCACAATTCAATCTGATTCCTCTCAGTAGTTTGTTTTAAGAGAAGTCAATCAGGAGGGTTTAAGGTTCACAGCTAGTTAGGAAGATATAGAGTAAAAGGAAGAAAGATTACCAAAGATAAATACAGAATGCAACTCCCTTTTTACCGGAAGTGCTACTTTTTACTGCTTGATCAGAACTAGTCAATAAAGAATTTCCAAACTTTGGCCAGATAATTGATAACATATGAAATCCACCTGTGTATCTTTTGCACTGGAAATACCCCAGTATTCCTGGGCTATTTCCAGGAAAAGCTGCTTGACTGACCTTCATATTTTTCTTATCTTAGTTGACTAGGACTTTAAAAACCAATATAAGATAGTATTTTAGTTTTTGTAGTCAAGTGATAGGAGTGAGCCCCATGCATCTGATGTAAATTCCCTGGATAGAAGAAAATTCTGCAGAAACGAAGCAATTTTTAATATGTGACAGATAAACACCATACTCACATACATTGGAATATTTATATTCATTATTTGGTATTAGCATGTGTAATTGCTTTCTGACATTAGAAATTAACTTGACTGCTCTACTTTTCCATTTGGTGCCATTACCAAATGGAAATATATCACTGGAATCTACTGTCATTGCAGAGCTATGTTATGGTCTGGGTCTCCCTGAACTCTCAAAGGGCACATTATATAATAGAAGTAATCTTAGGATTTCATAATCACTTCTGACCTGTGAAATCCTTACAGAGAGGGAACATTATGTTTTGCTAACATCTGGAGAGATTACAAATCACTGTGTTTATAGTGCATGGCAATAGTCAGGATATGATTAGAGTTTACAGTTAATAAGTATAACATGTTGGCTTTACAAAGTTGTAAAATTGTCATCTTACATGGCAACAGCTCACCATCATGTATGTTTTTGCTGGTATATGCAAACAGTGCTCCAGCCTAAAACACTGATGATCCACACGATGAGGGGGCATGCCATATGGGTTAGTGTCAGTCACAAAAAGACTCCATGAGGGTGGTGCATCTTACACAATTCTGACAAAAGGGAAATGCAGAGATTGAGATGGGGTATTTCCAGGAAAAGTTGCTTGACTGACCTTCAAGAAATTTAATAGCTTGATATTCTTGTAGAAGTAGAGCATCTTGCTGAGAAGTCTTCAGCTTTGCAGATTCAGAATCTTAAACTTGTCAGTGCAGTTAGGCTGGGTTGATTTAGGGAGATTGATTGATGCTGAATAAACTCACAAGAGACTAAAGTGTGTGTATAAAAATATTAAAAAAACTGGTTAATTTTTTGATAAATAAGACTTGTTGTTGTCTCTGTTGGAAAATAATAATTAGAGTTTAGCCTGGTGAGTATGGATTTGTCATAAAAATTAGTTATAAGACCAGACAACTTATTTTTATAATTGTTTTCTGTGATATCCTTTCTATGAGGACCAGGATATTAGTTAATTGGTTCAAAACACTTCCTTTTGAACATAGTTTTGTGGGCATTTTTAAAACATGGCAAACCTGATAACTACTGTAAGGTCAAACTTGATAACTAATGTAAGGGTCTAACCTTTTAGTATGATTTAGCATCAAGTCCCGACTTGGTCTGGAAGTATGTATTTCCATTTAAGGTTATTGTATATCGCTGTTATGATGCATCCTGGGTTAATTTTACACTTTATCTTTGAGAAATTATACTTATTTTCCCTTACAATCTATTTTAGAAACATCTTATCCCAGTTTCCATGCAAATCCCAGAAATCTTTAGAAATAGTTATAATACACAAAAGCAGTTGAAACATTGATGTATTCCTACAGGTCCCTAATAAGTCTAATAGTAAGTCTAACAGCATGAGTGAGAACTTATAGGTAAGACTTGCAAATATGGGTGAAAAGTTTAAGAAGATCGAGTTGGCTTGAACAAATGAAAATCATAGCCAAGAGTTATGAAGATCAACTGGCGGGAAGCTGGTGAAAGAAGGATTGGATGTAGGTAGCTACAGAGACTCCAGAGTAAAATCTCAAAGACAAGTTCGATTTGGAAAGCAGAGCCATCATGAGTCCTTACATGAGGAGAAATGAACTCTTAGGTAAGTCCTGGAACATGCACTGGTTGAGTGTCACTCTGTTCTAGCCCTCTTCATGTCCTGAGGACACAGAGATGAATAACAAGAAGAAACTTCCTACCATAGAATCTAGAGGGGAAGACAGCAAAAAAATCTTATGGTTTATTCATTATTGGAATGGTAATATATACAATGTATGATGGATAAAAGCTAAACTGGCATTTGTAAAACTTGTCCTTCTAATAACAAATATAGAAGACCATGTTTGTCTTTTCCCCCACAACTGGTCCAAATCAGCAGGGATCATAACTGTGTAAAGTCATTATCTGGTTATTCAATATGTACTCTTTATTGTAATGTAATGCTATCATTGAACAAGAGCTGTTATACTCTGAATAGACTGAAATCTGCAAAAATCATGAGTAGAAATGAAATATAAATAAATAAAATCTCACTAAATAAAAAAAAGAATTTGTTAAGTAATCATAAGTAGCAAAGTACTATAAAAATTTTTTGAGATTCCATGGGAAGGTATCACAGTGGAATTAGAATCTGTGGTGGGGGTGGGTTCAGAAGAAACTTTTGAAAAGAATGTATTCATTTTCCTATTATTATGAATCTGAAATTACTAGCAGGGGATTAGAATGCCCTTAAAAGTGAAATTAAATACTAGTTGCTTATTGTGAGCACAGAAGATCTGAGATCCTTCCTTTTTAAAAGGACATTTTTAGTATCAGTAGCATAAGGCAATGTCCTTGGGCAAACTTTTTGAACACTCGGAATGTTCAAAGGTATCTGAGTGATAACTGGTCTCCCTGGGATTCCAGACTATATCTTTCTTGAGTGCATTGACTCAATGACCCTGTGCATGTCACAAATTTTTCACGCCTATTTTGAGACTTCTTTGCTTTTATACATGTAGGTGTGTGTCCCAATCAGAAATGTGGATAACTGAGCATTAATGAGCTGTGTCCGAGTATAACGAGGTGAGGGGAGCACATAGGTGAGACGCATGTTCTTGGTCTTTATTCATTCATTCTGTAAATTGCCTCCCACATCAAAATGTGCAACTGAGACTGAAGTGGGATTCTAGAAAAAGCAGTGTTAGCCAATCATTTCCTTTCCCTTCTCCTGGGGTTTGAAATGTCACCAGATCCTTGAGATGCAATACAGGATTTTAATGTACATTCAGGTGTATGATTCTTTCTATTATCATTCTGATTATTATTATCATTATTCACATCCAACTAGCTTTTCACCTTCAGCTAATGTGATATTTCAGTGCTATGGAAATTCAATGAAGCAAAAATTTCGTTTGCTACCACAAACAATTACTGTTGACTTAAGTACAAAAAATAAACACGGCATGGACAGTATGGATAAAGATATTAAAATGCACACACATACATACCATTCATTATTGAGAATCTTTTAAGTGGTTTTCAAAATTAGTGTTTTCTGCTGGGAAGAAAAGATTCCCTTATTGAATGACCATAACCGGAACTGAAACTTGCTTTCGGTATAATTAGCTGTGTCCTCACTTCCGACAAGGATAACAAACTTTGGATTTAATTAGACTCTAATGGCTGTTTTAAATTTTCTCCTGCCCCAGACTTTGCTTTCTTTGCAAACTCGTTCTATCTTTTTCTGTTTTCTATTTTCTTGCCAGTATTAAGATCACAACAACTAAGAAGGTGGTCACAGAACTTTTAAAAAAAAAAGAGACACGACTTTTTAAAGAAGGTTCTTTCTTTTATTTTTTTAAAATCAATATTTTTTATTATGACATTGTGGGGTACAGTTAAGGGTTAGGTGTACAAATACGTTTCATTGAGTCACCCTGTTGATAAGAGGTGTTTCCCCATCCCCAGACAGATATTTGCTACCGTTGATCCCATCTCCCTCTTCCCCCATAGTTTCCCACTACTGTCAGTCATTTTCTAATAGTATTACATTGGATGCCAAAGGTCCACTATATGAGTGAGAACATGTGATACTCAGATCTTTGTTTCTGTGAGAAGTCACTCAGTATTATAGACTCTAGTTCCTTCCAGGTTGCTGTGAAATTCATGATTTTTCTCGTTTTTATGGCTGCGTAGTATTCCATCGTGTATATGTACCACATTTTTTAAATCCAGTCCTCTTTTGATGGGCAGTATGGTTGCTTCCAGGTTCTTGCTATTGTGAACAATGCTGCGATAAACATACATGTGCAGGTATCTTTTTTATAGAGTGATTTGTGTTCTTCAGGATATATTCCCAGTAGGGGGATTGCGGGATCATATGGGAGGTTGATATTTAGAGCTTTTAGGAATCGCCACACTGCTTTCCACAGAGGTTGCACTAGTTTACACTCCCACCAACAGTGTAGAAGTGTTCCCTTTATGCCACACCCTCTCCAGCAGCTGTTATTTTTTGAGTTGTTGATAATTGCCATTCTGACTGGAGTTAGGTGGTATCTCAGTGTGGTAGTGATTTGCATCTCCCTGATGATTAGTGAGGTTGAACATTTCCTCACGTGTCTGTTGGCTGCTCAGATGTCTTCCTTTGTGAAGTGTCTGTTCATATCTTTTGCCCATTTTATAATGGGATTGTCTGTTTTTTGTTTCACCATGTTTGAGTTCCTTGTAGATCAAAGATGTTAAGCCTTTGTCTGACCTGGTGTTGGCAAATACTTTTTCCCAGTCTGTAGGCTGTCTCCCTACTCTCTTGATGGTTTCTTTGGCTTTGCAGAAGCTTGTCAGTTTAATAAGGTCCCACATGTCTATCTTCTCTCTTATGACCTGTGGGTTTTGGGATTTGTTCAGGAATTGGAGGCCAGTTCCGATTTCCATGAGGGTATGTCCTTCATTTTCTAAGATTCTTATGGTTTGAGGTTTTACATTTAGGTCTCTAATCCATTTGGAGTTAACCTTTGTGCATGGGGATAGATACGGGTCCTTTTTCAATCTTCTGCATGTGGTCAGGCAGTTTTCCCAGCACCATATGCTGAATAGGTTCTCCTATCCCCAGTGGTAGGTCGTGGAGGCTTTGTAGAAGATGAGTAGGTTGAGAAATTGAGGTTTTACTTTTGGAATCTCAATTCTATTCCATTGATCTATATACCTGTTCCTATACCAATACCAAGCTGTTTTGATGATTGTAGCTTATTAATAAAGTTTCAAGTCTGGTAATGTGATACCACCTGTTTTGTTTTTTTTGCTGAGGATTGTCCTGGCTATTCTTGGACGTTTGTGTTTCTATATGAATTCCTGTGTTGTTTTTTCTAGGTCTGAGAAGAATGTTGTTGATAATTTGATGGATATTGCATTGAATTTGTAGAATGCCTTGGGTGAGATGGACATCTTCACAATGTTGATTTTTCCAGTCCATGAGCATCAGGTATTTTTCCATTTGTTTGTGTCATCTTTGATTTCTTTGAGCAGTGTTTTGTAGTTTTAATTGTAAAAGTCTTTCACGTATCTGGTTAGGAAGATGCCAATGTATTTCATTTTTTTGTGGCTGTTGTGAATGGAACTGTGGCTTCTATTTGGCTTTCTGTTTGTTTACTATTGGTGTAAAGAAATGAAATTGCCTTTTACACATTTATTTTGTAACCTGACACTTTGCCAAAGGCCTTTATCAGTGTAAGGAGGTTTTTGACAGATTCTCTTGGGTTTTCAAGGTACACAATCATATTGTCTGCAAAGAGAGATAACTTGAGGTCTTCTTTTCCTATTTGGATATGCCTGATTGCCTTCTCTTCTCTGATTATTCAAGCCAGGACTTCCAATACTATATTGAACAGGAGGGGTGAGAGTGGGCATCCTTCTCTTGTTCCACTTTTCAGGGGAAATGCTTCCAATTTTGGTCCGTTTAGGAGTATGCTGGCTGTAGGTTTCTCATAGATGGCTTCTACTATTTTGAGGTATGTTCCCCATATGTCTAGATGTTCAAGGGTTTTTATCAATAAGTGGTGCTGGATTTTATTAAAAGCTTTTTCTGCATCTACTGAAATAATCATGTGGCTTTTGTTTTGACATCTGTTGATGTATTTAATTACATTAATGATTTTACGAGTGTTGAACCAGGCTTGCATCCCAGGAATGAAGCCTACTAGGTCTTAATGGATGATTTTTGAGATGTATTGTTGAATCCGGTCTGCTGGGATCTTGTTGAGAATTTAAGCATCTATGTTCTTCAAAGATATTGGCCTGTAGTTCTCTTTCTTGTTGGATCTTTACCTGATTTGGGTATCAATGTGATGTTGGCTTTGTAAAATGATTTGGGGAGAGTTCCATCTTTTTCAATCACCTGGAATACTTTCAGTAGGATTGGTATCAGCTCCTCCTTAAATGTCTTCTAGAATTCTGCTGGAAAGTCATCTTGACCAGGGCTTCTTTTGTAGGTAGTTTTCTCATTACATAGTCGATTTCCTTGATTGTTTTTAGTCTATTTAGGATCTCAATTTCTTCTTGTTCCAACCTACATAGGTTGTGTGATGTCAGAAAGTCCTCCATTTCCTTAAAGTTTTCAAGTTTGTTTCCATACAAGCATACGTAGTTGTCTCTAATGATCTTTTGTATTTCTTCAGATCAGATATTACTTCATCTTTTGTGTTTCTGATTGTGCTTATTTGGGTTTTTTCCCTTTTTTTCTTGGTCAGTCTAGCTAGGGGACCATCGATCTTGTTTATCCTTTCGAAGAACCAGCTTTTTGTTTCATTGATTTTTTTTGTATTATCTTTTTGTCTTTTATGTCCTAAATTTGGGCTTTTATTTAGGTGATCGGATTCTTCTGCTGAAATTAGGGTTTTTGTGGTCTTGCTTTTCCAGCTTCCTTAGGTGGCTTGTTCAGCTGTTAATTTGTGTTCCTTCCATTTTCTTCATGTGTGTTTTTATGGAAATAAATTGCCCTTTTACTACAGCTTTTAAGGCATCCCAGAGATTTTGGTAAGATGTTTCTTCATTTTCATTTGTTTCCAGGTATCTTTTGATCTCTGTTTGTTTCATCATTGACCCAGGAGTTGTTTAGCATCATGCTGTTTAGTGTCCATGTCTTTGTGGGATTTGGGGGGAACTTGTTGGTGTCAATGTTTATTTTTATTCCACTGTGGTCCGAGAAGGTGCATGGTAGAATTTCGGTCCTTTTAAAATTGCTTATGCTTGATTTATGTCCAATTATGTGGTCAATCTTAGAATACATTCCATGTGATGATGAGCAGAATGTGTAATCTGTGGTCTTTGGATGGAGTGGTCTGCAGGTATCAATTAAGTCCATTTGGTCCAGAGTCACATTGAGGTTCCAGATCTCCTTGCTGAATTTTTGTTCTGATGATCTGTCTAGGGTTGTGAGGGGGTTATTAAAGTACCCAGTTATGATGGTGTTAGAGTCAATATCTTTCTTTAGTTTTCCTAGAAGTTGCTTTATGAAAGTTGGTGCACCTATGTTGGGCGCATATATGTCTAGGATAGATATTTTTTGTTGATGGAGGGAACATTTTATCATTATGGAGTGGCCCTCTGTATCTTTTTAAATTTTTGATAGCTTAAATGGTATTTTGTCTGAAATTAGGATTGTGACTCCTCCTTTCTTTTATGTTCCATTTGCCTGAATATTTGTTTCCCATCCTGTTACTTTGAGTCTATGCATATCCTTTCTAGTGAGATGTGTCTCTTGAAGGCAGTATATTGTTGCCTGGTGATATTTTATCCATTTTGCCATTCTATGTCTTTTCAGTGTTGTGTTTAGCCCATTCACATTCAGGTTAATTATTGAAATGTGAGAGTTCGTCCCTATCATAGAGTTCTGATAGAGTTGCTGTTCTTCCACTTGGTTTTTTGGGGGGTTTTTTTTTTGTCTTTCTTTTGGTTTTGAGGTTGGTTCATGTATATTTTATTCTTTTCCCTGTACTCTTGTGAAAAACGTTGTTCTTTTCTCCTTCTCTTCTGTGTTTAGTACTTTCTTAAGTGTTTCATGTATAGGGGTTTGGTGGCAGCATAAGTTCTTAGGGATTGGATATCTGGGAAAGATTTTAATTCTCCCTCGCTGATGAAGTTTAGCTTGGCCGGGTAGGTTATTCTTGGTTGAAATTGTTTATCTTTTAGGACTTTGAAGATAGGTCTCCAACCTCTCCTAGCCTGCAAGGTTTCTGTAGATAAATCTGCTGCTATTCTAATTGGTCTTCCATGGTAGGTGATCTGGCCTTTTTCTCAGGCTGCCTTTAGGATTTTTTCTTTTATGCCTACTTTGTTTAGGTGAATTATTATGTGTCTAGGAGTTGGTCTTCTCATTTGTTTTCCTGCAGAGGTTCTCTGAATCCCTTGTGTTTGAATGTTTGCATCACTGATTAGATAAGGGAAGTTTTCTGGAATGATCTCATGGAAAGTTCGTTCCAGTGTGGTCTCTGTCTCTCTTTCTGCCCCAGTAATGCCAATTACTCTTATATTTGGTCTCTTGAAGTAATCGCTCAATTCTTGAAGGTTTCGTTCTGTCGGTTTGAGCTTGTTTTCTGTGTTTTTAAGAGTTTGGGTTAGTTTTATATTTTGGTCCTCAAGCTCTGAGATTCTCTCTTCTGCTTGGGTAATTCTGCTTTCCATGCTTATCAGTTTGTTATTTATTTCATTCACAGTATTCTTTATTACTGTTATCTCAGATATCAGCTCCTTCCTAGTTTCTTCTTGTGTCTCCTCAATTCTTTTTAATCTCTCCATTAATGTCTTGATATCTGGGTTTGTACTTTGATCCCTTCATTTTGGGGGCTCTTCATTGATTGCATTTCAAAGTCAGTTTTTCAGTGACTGCCCTCTCAGGGGTCTGTGAGAGACCCACACTCTTCTTTTGGTTTTTCTTCATTTGTGTAGATTTTTCTCTCTCTCCCTCTTTCCCTCCCCTTCTTTAATTCTGTTTTTGTGGGAAGGTGGAGTTGCTTTTATTTTCTTCTGCAATATCCTGTTCTTTCTATGATGGTCTTCTGGCTTTGTTCAATTTTGAGGTTGGAGGGTAGGCTGCAATCTGTACTTTTTGCAGTTTTGAGGTTTAATTGAGAGGGAAGCTGATGTTCAGAATGTATATGCTGATTCTAGCTTCCACAAACAGGTGTATGAGCACACTGGAACCTATTTCCCTCTGCCTTACAATCTGTCTGTTCAGCAGTATGTAGTCTTGGTTCCTAGATTAAAATGGGGGTATAAACGAGGAAAATAATGGAGGAAGGGGGGGTCAATAGAAAGTTAGAGAGACAGAAGAGCAAGCAGGAAAACAGACATACATACCAACTATCAGGTGAGAAAGAGACACAAGGCTGGAAAGAAGTGAAAAAAGACACATAAGAAAGATTCCCTGAAGAATACTGATAGCTACACAGAAACTGACCAATATAATCATGAAACAGTGTAAGTCAGATTTCAAACAACAAACGTGATCAACATAAACAGTCAAAATGATGAAATCATAAGCCACAATAAGAGATCAGACTACAATCACTTCAGCTCTGATCTCCGGCCTCTCCCCTTTGTTTTTCATTGCAGTCAGCTAGGTTTACTCACAGCTTGGGTTGGCTGCCTGGGAGTTACTTTTATCTGATTCAGCCTAAGGGTGGGGCTTTGTCTCCTGTTTAGTGATGTTACCTTAGGAACTGAGATGGAGTTTGTTGATAGGTGGGCAGGGCAATGGAAATCTCTGCCTGGAGAAAGGCAGAGGCAGATTCTCTTTCGTAGATCCCTTTCTCTTCACTTGTCTGGGTGCCCAAGATTGGGGTCTCGCACTGAGTGCCTCAGCCAGAGTGGGCCAGAGCTCCAGAGCTCCAAAGCTCCAACGGGCAGGTGGTAAGGCGTGAGAGTGGCCCTGGGCCCCCCACAGGGTACTTCGGCCAGGAATCGGAGTGGTGTTTCTGAGGGGTGGGTGCCCAGAGCCTCCCTGATTGACCGGCGCCTTGGTGCTGGGTGCCGGGCGAGAGATGATGTATCCAGGGAGCTAGCTGAGACCTGGGACTCCCACGCACATGGTGGAACAACAGCATCAGGGGGCCACAATATGTGGCCCTGCTTGGGACCGAAGTTCCCTAGGTCTCAGACCAGCACGGCTGGTGTTGGGCTGAGGGATGGGGGAAGAAAAGTAAGAGTCTTTTTGGGAACTCATTTTCAGACAATCTCACAAGTTCACCTATGCCGTCGCCATCGTGTTCCCCCTCCAAAAAGGTTATTTTAAACATTGATTTGGCATGACAGAGAATGACTGTTTTAAGCCACCTAGTTTATGGCAATCTTTTTCTTTTTGAATTGGAGTCTCACTCTGTTGCCCAGGTTGGAGTGCACAGCCACCCAGGTCAACCTGATGGGTTCCAGTGAGCCTTCCACCTCAACCTTCCAAGTAGCCAGAACTACAGATGCGTTCTGGTAACACCTGGCTAATTTTTTTTTATTAATCAATATTTTTTATTATGGTGTTGTGGGGTACAGTTAAGGGTTAGGTATACAAGTACATTTCATTCAGGCATCCTGTTGATAAGAGGTATTTCCCCATCCCCAGACAGATATTTGCTGCCATTGATCCCATCTCCCTCACCACCCCCCATAGTTTCCCACCACTGTCAGTCATTTTCTTATAGTATTACATTGGATGTTAAAGGTACCTGGCTAATTTTTAATTTTATTGCAGACATGAGGCCTCGCCAAGTTTCCCAGGCAGGTCTCGAATCCTTGAACTCAGGCAATCCACTTGCTTTGGCCTCCCAAAGTGCTGGGATTACAATCTGAGCCAGACAATGACTGTTTTTCAAACACATCTTCAGGTTATCTGGGGAAACAGGCAGCCCGTGATTTCTTGAAGTTAGGCTTGGCCATGTTACTGAGTCCTGAACAATGGACTGTGGACAGAAGCGATCCTATCCCACAAAACCTTCCAGAGGGATCCCCCATCCTATTTCTTCATCTGTCTGCTGGCTGGGTGCTGATGTCCATCCTGGTGACCTTGACAGTAAAGGGCAGTTCCAAGCCTCTGCTGAGTTTTTTCTCTTCAAGTCCCATCTATTGGATTTTCATTATGTGAATAAAAAATAACCTTCTAATGTGCTAAGCTGCAGAGATCCACGATCCATCTGCTACAGTATTACTTTATCTAAAACATTCAGCAATGTCTCCAGTAGGGTCCTCAAAAAAACAAACAACAACCAAAAAAAAAAAAACAAAACCAAACCAGAGAGTGTGTGTATGTGTGTGTGTTTTGACAAATTTGGTTTCTCCAGTTGTGGAGGTTGGCAAGACCAAAGTCCACCAGATGGACCCACAGGCTGGAAACTCTCAGGTAGGAGCTGGTGCTACAGGCTTGAGGCAGAATTTCTTCTTCCTTGAGGAAGTCTCAGTTTTGCTTGTAAGGTCTTTCAACTGATTGGATGAGGCCCGTCCATATAATTGACATAATTTCCTGTACTTAAAGTCAGCTGACTGCAGGTGTAATATCCATCAACAAAATACTTTCGCAGAAACACCTAGATTTGTGTTTAATTGAATAGCTAGAGCCATAGTCTGGTCAAGATGATACATTTCACCAAACATCATAAAGCATTTTTTACATAAATTCAGAAATTTTGTCTCTTGGGAATTATATTAGCACTTTTATTAATGTCATAGAAATGCCTGAACAGAAAACATTTCTGTACATCCTTTTTCTATTAGAGAAATCGTGTACATGTATATACCAGGAGTCACTAAATAAAATTAATAGTGGTCAAACAGACACAAGATATATTTGAATAAAGGTGAACTGAAGAATGGGAATGGTGGGGCCTATGAATAGTCAAATTCTAAAGAGTTGCAAAATTCTGCAGGGAATTAAAAAGACTATCTGTGTGTTGGCTACAGATTTGCTATCCTCTCAATAGTAATGTTTCTTCCTCCTACAAACATTGAAACTATCGGAATCTAATGATCCCCTTGGGATTGTTGACTTAGGAGATCTGCAGCAGCCTTGGACTTGGAAACACGGAAAGTACAGAGACATAGGAATTAGGTAGAGCCTGCTCTCCACATTTCGGAAGGGATAGGATGCAGTGTGAGATGGTGGTAGGTGGCAACATGTATGTGTTTTCCATGGTCTCAGTCTTATAAATCGTAAAAGGTAATGATTTCAAATCAAGTACACAAGCTAACAACCATTGTTTGACAACAGTCATGGACTCAGAGAGGAACAGGACTGCCTTCAAGTGCCTGCCTGTCCCTCATTGGCTTTGTAGTCTTGAACAAATCACAAAACACTCTGGACTTCAGTTAGTTACCTACCAATGAATTCCATGATCTCTAAAGACCCCTGAAGCACTCACATTTGTTGATTCTATGATCTTTCTCTTCTGAAAATAGGTCAATGTTCCTACTCATTTCCTGGTTGTAGCAAAGTATGTAAAAGTCCTTTAGAATTTGGTCGGGTTTGGTGTCTCACACTTGTAATCCCAGCACTTTAGGAAGCTGAGGCAGGATTGCCTAAAGCCAGGAGTTTGAGACCAGTCTGGGCAACATATCAAGAACTCTTTTCTACAAAAAAAGTTAAATGGTAACGCATGCCTGTAATTCTGGCTTCTGGGAAGGCTGAGGTGGAAGGATCACTGGAACCCATCAGGTTGAGGCTGTGGTGGCCGGGAGCAGCCACTGCACTCCAGTGTGGGTTACAGAGTGAGACTCCAACTCAAAAAAAAGTTTAAAAAAATTAGCAAGACATGGTGGTATATGCCTGTAGTTACAGCTACTTAACAGGATGAAGAGGAAGGACCTTTTCAGCTCAGAAAGTTGAGGCTGTGGTGAGCCACCAGCCTGGGGAACAGAGTGAAACCTCAACTCAAAAAAAAAAAGAAAAGAATTCAGTCACCATTTAAAAATGTATATCAGGATTAGTAACAGCATCTGCCAATATTTACTGAATGCACTTAAGTGCCTGACACTCCATGTACAATTACATGCAGTCATCAAACATCAAAATGTCCTAATAGATGCAAAGACCAAAACTAAGATGCAGTAGGTTGCTTTGAGTTGAGCACACAGCCAACACGTGGCACCGCCAGCATTCACAACCAGGTGTCATCACTCTAGGATCCTTGTGCGGTCCCAGGCAGCCTTGTGGGTCTCTACCCAGGAAGTGTACACAGCAGCCATTGCTGTGTACTTTTATGCACCCATCACATCTCCCTCCACTACAAAGTGTCCACACCTGCCTCCACTTGTCTCCTTATTTCCCTCCCTTTCGCCTGCACATGTCTCATCTGCCTTTGCCATTCATTAATATTGACAGTCATGATGACTCTCATGTGCAAATATTTTTTTGCTTGGACCAGTTCCCGGTGGGCTGATATGAAGTGTGTTAGTTTGTCAAAACAGCAAAGTGGCAGCATATGGGTGGAAGCCAGGGTACAGGCCGGCATTCATTCTTCTCTTTTCCTGAGACCTGTTTGTAGTTGGTTAGGCAATTTAGAGAAAAGGAGATTTGAAATGAAACAGTAAAGTAGAAAAGTGGAGAGATTGCTTCTGAAAGGTGGTTAAATTGCCTGGGTCAGTGTCACCCATGGAAAAATGAATGGTGTCTTCCCTGAGAAAGGCTGCTCTCTTTCTTGCAAAAAAAAAGTTCTCTCAGGACCATCAACAGCCCTCTTCTGCCCCAAAAGTGCTACCCCTCCCCTTTCCATCCTCATTTATTATCAGATGCCTGCCCTACTGTGGTGCTGTACTCTTGGAGGGATGATGTCAACCATTCCCTTTTAGCAAAGACTTTTACAAATGGACTCTTTGGGCTGGTTCTTTTTATTGTTAAGATCTCTATCCCAGAACTTCGGTGCTTGCTCCATGGAAAAACTATCATTTAAAAGGTATACTCTGATTCCAGGTGTAAAGGATTACAAATAAAACCAAATACCTAGATTTCGCAAGTTTTCATGATAATGCTTTTTCCATTCCACAATCATCTAAACCTGTACCCCCCTTGATTGTGAGGCATTAACTATCTTTACCAAGTTTCTTTCTTCAAATACTTATGAGAATTCAAGGGAGCTCACTAGATACTGCAAAAATCTATGCTGATTATCACTACCCACCCACCTCAGGCACACCAGGGCTTGTGTATTTCTGTTCCCATAGTCTGGAAGGTTGGACCTTCTCGTCTTTGCATGGACATCCATTTTCTGTTGTTGCTGTAGCAGAGTACTATGGAAATCATGACTTAGAAGAGCACATGCTTGCTATCTCACAATTTTGTAGGTCAGTAGTCAAGCATAGATCTCACTAAATTAAAATCAGATTGTCAGCAGTGCTGCATTCTGAAGATTCTGGGGGATGATCCACTTCCTGCTCATTTGAGTTGTTGGCAAATTCAGTACTTTGCTGCTATGACAGAGATTCCCATGTTCTTGCTGGCTATCAGCCAAGGGCCATTCTCAGATTCTAGAGGTCAGCACACTTCTTGACTCCTGGTCTTCTTCCTCCATCACCAAAGTCAGTGGTGATGAGCCTTACTCCGTCTCACATCATATCTTTCTGATCAACTGTTCTACTTTCTTCTTTTGCTTTTCAAGTCTTTAGCCTGGTCCACATGGATCTTCCAGGATAATCCCCTCATCTCAAGTTCCTTAAACTTTATCTCATTTGCAGATTTCCTTTTGCTACATATGTAAGGTCACAATATTCACAGTACTGAGGATGAAAATGTGGATATCTTTGTGGGGGCCATTATTCTGTCTTCCACAACATGGAAGACGTCTTTATATTACTCAGACATCAGCCAAATGTTTCTTTCTCAGAGGGGTCGTCCTTGATCATAGAACACACTGTTTTAGCAATAATGATTGATACTTGCATTTGTTTTGTTTATTTATTGGTTTTACCAGTTGGTTGTCCATATTTCTAACTAAAACAAAAACTTCATGCATTATGCTGTATAGTATAGTTTTCCATTATCTCAGATTTCTTTTTACTTTTTTGCTTTGTTTTACTATTGCATAGGCAAACAAATACAATCTCTCTTTTCCTAGAACAAAAAGGAAGTGCTGTTCCAAATGTGAAATCAAGACTTTGTTGTTCAAAAAAGCAGAAAAAAATACATCTACTTATAACATCAAAGTCCATTCTCAAATACACATTACAGAGACACACACACACACACACACATACACACACACACACACACACACACACACACACACACACCCCTAGCCAGAAGTTTAAAATATCAGATTAGGGTATGTCATCATAGTCACATTTATGATTTGCCAGAGAGCCTGTGCTGGACACCTTCTCTATATTTTGAAATTTCTTTAGCTTACTAGGTAGATATTGTTACACCTCTTTATATTGGACGATATGATCTTTGATGCATATGTCAGAGGAGAATTTGATATGTCCAAATTTGGAGATATGATACCAAAATCAATGTTCTTTTCAGGGTTACTGTCTCCTCTAAATCCTTCATTCTTTCTGCTTTTTTTTTAGGTCAATGTATGATCTATTTCTACTCATAAAACTTCTGATACAAAATATGAAGAGGTTTTTTTCTTCCCCGCAACAACCAATTCCACAACTTTTCAGTTATCAGAGGAGTGTCCTACAATTTGAATCAGTTCTGACACTACCGAACTAGAGTTATCATAGAGCTCACAGTTTAAAGGCTCAATTCTACCAGTTATCTCCACCTATAATCCCAATTCCTAGTATTGGGTGCCCAGGGACCCACACATCTGTCTAATTAGGCTACAGAGTTTGGGGATCCCTATGACCTCCTCCTTAGGTTTGCTAAATTAATTTTAGACCCAAGCTGCCTCCTTACATACTTGGTTTTGACCTAGAGGTTTCTCTGTAGACTTTCACTGCAACCTAGCTGAATGTGCAGACAAATGGTAACTTACCTTGTGCCAGTCAGCTAGTTTGGTCTACCTAAGGTGACTCACCTACTAATTTTAGCTAAAAAGCAGTAGCTAAGTCTACCCAGGTTCAAATAAGGCAAATGCTGAACTTTAAACAAGATGGCTGTTTCTGTGTTTCACTTCCGTTTTCTGTACATTGCTTTCCTTTTTCTGTTTATAAAACTTCCACCACTTGGCTCACTGGGGCGTCTCTGAGCAGCCTCTGGTTCGGAAGTCTGCCCAATGCATGAATCATCTTTGCTCATTTAAACTCTGCTAAATTTAACTTGTCTTAAATATTTTATTTTAACAGATGGTTTCAGAAGCAGGATTCAAAATAGTACTTCTAGTCATCACCAGGAACTCCAAGTGACCAAGTGAGGTACTTATTGGGCCCTTTGTATCCTTAGCTGTTGTACAGCAACTAGGGATCATTGGTAAGTTCTCTCTTGCATTCCAAAGCTAATGAAAAAGATGAACAGAAGATTGATAGTCTCATTGGAAAAAAGAAAAACTATTTTTTTGGTTTATTTACTTATTTATTGAGTCAGAGTCTCACTCTGTTACCTAGACCGGAGTGCAGTGGTGTACTCAGAGTCCCTACAACATTGACCTGTTGGGCTCAGGGGATCCTCCCACCTCAGCCTTCCAAGTAGCTAGAACTACAGGAGCACTCCGCCATGCTTCGATAATTTTTTGATTTATTATAGAGATGAGGTCTCACCCTGTTACCCAGGCTGGTCTTGAACCCCTGGACTCAGGCAGTCCTCTCGCCTCTCTGCCACCCAAAGTGTTGGGATTACAGGTGTGAGTAACTGTGCCTGGCTGAGAAAAACTATTTAACAGCTGACAAATGAGAATCCTGATAAAAGCTGTAAGATCTGCTTCTGTGTATCTGTCTATACTTCCATATGTGTCATATGCAACACAATTTTATGCCTTTATGACTTTTCTTACCAAAAGCATATCTTGTTTAAAAAACAACGGTGTCTAGTATAAAGTTACTTGAAGTTTGTTTTTAAATGAAGGAACAAAAAACATAGAGATAAAATTAAAATATAGATAGGCAAAAATAAATCTATATATTTTTTGAGTTGGAGTCTCACTCTGTCACCCAGACTGGAGAGCAGTGACAGCTGCTGCCCACTGCAGCCTCGACCTGCTGGGCTCTGGCGATCCTTCTGCCTTATCCTTTCAAGTAGCTGGAACTACAGGCATGCACTACCACACCTGGCTAATTTTTTGATTTATTGTAGAGATGAGGTCTCACTAAGTTGCCCAGGTGGGTCTCGAACCCACGGGCACAGGCAATCCACTCACCTCAGCCTCCCAAAGCATGGAATTACAGGGTGAGCCATGAGCCCAGCTAAAATAAATCATTTTTTTTAAAAAATGAGACATTAACAGTTTATAGAAATCTGGTATAATCTAAAGCTGTGATTGGGTGAATTTGTTTATAAGGCTTTATATTTAGTATTGATAATACACTAATGCAAAAGGTCAATTTTGCTTTTTCTTTTGAGCAAAAGTTTTGTGTAGCACTAATAGTGACAAATATTTTTTGCTCACTTTTTGGGTAAACTTTAAAAAATAGAGAGAAGAGAGGAGAGAGATTCTGTCTTACATAGTCTTTCTCAGTCTTTTGATTGGAAAACAAAGAGTCTTCTCTATCAAAGAATAAATATTTTGCTTTTTAAAATCTTTTTATTATTGCTTTGGATAAATGAATGTTTATTATTTTGCAGTGACCTGAAATCCTATTTTGGTCAAGTGTTTTCAATCTTTGACAGGTTTCACAGGCTTCCCAAATCATATTTCAACTTCAAGATTAAGACTGTTTTTGAACCTCTAACTTTGAAATGCTGCAGAAGATCCCTGCAGTATTCAAAAGCAAGAGAGAGATAAACAGAATTATTGAACATATCAAATTATACAGGAAGTATTGACAAATAAGAAACAGTGTTTAACCTTCTTCAAGTTATAGTATAGTGAATATGTTGTTAACATATGTTTTAAAATTGTATCGGATGACTAAAATTCTGATATGTCTGGGTATATGCTATCACTTATAATTATGGTTATATTGAATTATGGTAGGACACACAGAAATAAGCATATTTCCTTGCCAATTTTTTCATCAACCATGATTATTTTAAGACATTTACACTAATTGCTTAGTTCTGATGCAGTTTTTAAAAACTTTAGAAGCAAACAAAATCCTAGAATTTTATATTTTCTAAGAGGTTCGTGAAAATGATGGAAAGAGCCTTGACAAGCACTCTCAAATGTAGGTTTCTGAGAACTTTCGGAACCTCTAACTTGGAATAGATAAGAATTCCCAGAACTCTAATGAGATTGACCAGTTTATAAAACTGTTAAACCAAGTAGGAAAAAAATTAATTGAATTCCAAGAAAATACATTGCCAGATTTTTATGCTAAATTAGCCAGTACTGAAATTGTTTAGATTTGCAATTTGAATGAACTTTATGGTCCAAGTCAAATTGCCTATGATGACCCATGTAATAAACAATGCTGTGTATCTAAATTGGAGAAACAAAATTGGCATTTAAGAGTGGTAAGTCTAATCTTAAGTGTAGACTCATGAAGACCCTGGACAACCACCTGATTCTTCCTAAGTCCCTATAGCATCCATTATTAAAAGTTTTGCATTCCATGACTCATCACAGAAGAGATTAAATGATCCAAATATATATATACATGCCTATTCTGAATTGCTAAATTAGCTTATGACCAATATTTGGTTTGTCAAACCCACATTTCTTGGAAGATGATCTAAATATCAGGAACATATCTGTTATCTGATGGGACTTCTATTCTATTGTTATTTTCAGTGCATGTTTTCTGGCTGTAGAAAAAGCTTTCTAATGCAGAAAGGCTGATGTTATAACAGTAGCTCAGTTTATTAGGAAATATAGTTAGGAAATATAGTTTTCTTATGAAACATTCCCGGATAAATCTTCAGGAATAGAGGTACTTGTTTCACTGGACACCTGTATGAAAGTTAAATAAGGTATTACAGATGTAGTAGCATTAGGCAGAGCTAACTACATCGACTGGGTTACCTTGGTCAAAGGTACTTCAGATTGATGACATCAAATCCACTGCCACAGGAAAACATAAGTTGGCCCCTTATGAAATATTCACTGGATTACCTATGTGCCTAATCATTGAGCTTCATTTATCTTCTGCTATTAAATTCGGATGTGAATATATGTTGCAAGACTTCAAGGAATTATGCCAAAGTGTATTTTGACCAGGCAAAGAGAGCTTTTTAAGGTTCACTGATGACAATCAAACCCTCCACAATCTAGAACTTGGAGACTGTCTTCTGAGAAAGATTGCCTTTGCCATCCATGCTGTAATCAAACTTCAGGACCTTCTCGTGGCTTCAGAATCTCACAACTCAGAAGGGCCCCTCCAAACTTTCTAAATTGTACACCCACAGGAGACCCTAAGGTAAAGAAACCCAGGGCAATTTCTCCCCAGGAGCAGATGGCATCCTGGGCATGGACAGTTTTTCCCCAAGATCAAGGATCAAGACTTCTGCTATTGTGATACTTTTATCTGTCAATTTTTTCTTGATTATAGTTCCATGAACAATAGGACTGAAAATGAAGTTTCTCTTGTGTGCACTTATGAGGCTCACTTTTTTATTTTATTTTTTTGAGTCACCGTCTCACTCTCTCACTCAGGCTAGAGTGCAGTGCCATGCTCCCTTGCCACTGCAGCCTCAACCTTCTGGGCTCAGGCAATCCTTCTACCTCAGCCTTCCAAGTAGCTGGAACTACAGGTGGGTGCCACCACACTTGGCTAGTGTTTTTGATGTTTTGTAGAGACAAGGTCTCTCCGAGTTGCTCAGGCTTTTCTCAGACTCTTGGGTTCAGGCAATCCTCTCACCTCTACCTCCCAAAGTGCTGTAATTATAGACATGAGCCACCCCAATGGTCAATGAACACTTTTATTTGTAGAGAATTTCACAGCAGCTTTACACATGGGCAACTGTATGCCTTGATATATGGAAAACAAAGGGCAAATATAGGTGAGACATTTGAATGGTATCTTTGTTGCTTCTTAAGCAGTTAAAAGCAGAGCATTAATCCACTCTTCTTAACCTAAATTATAGAATTTTTTTTTAAAATCTGAGTCTCACTCTGTCACTCAGGCTGGAGTGTAGTGGCACGCTCATGGTTACTGCAGACTCCCACCTGCTGGGCTCTTGTGATTCTTCCATATCAGCCTTCCAATTAGCTGGAACTGCAGTTAGCATGTGCCACCTGGCTAATTTTATAATTTATTGTATAGACAAGGTCTTGTCATGTTGCCCAGACTGGTCTTGAACCCCTGAGCTCAAGCAACCCTCTCATCTCTGCCTCCCAAAGTGCTGGATTATCAGTGTGTGCCACTGTCTCAGGCCCTACATGATATGTTAAAGAGAACAGGAGGCCTGAACTCTTCTAGGTGGGCAACGATTTTTAGGTCTCTTTTTCATGGTTTGGAGTAATGAGACAATGATTAGAGATTTGGTCCTCATAATAGGCTCTGTAGCAGGTTGCACTGCAAAGGCTATGGTTATCCAACAGACTTTAAATTCTCCTGCAAAAGTTGTGCTAAATAATAGAATTGCTCTAGCTTATTTATGGTCAAAAAAAGTATCTGTGCACTTGCTGACACTTCCAATTGCACATGAATGGATACATCAGATGTTATAGAGATTCACTGTTGGGGATTAGCAAACAAACTTCATGGTTGAAATAGGTAGTATCTTGCTCATACTTTTTGTCTATTTCATTTTTAGTTGGTTTGGTTGAGACAGACCCTGACTAAGGAATAAACTTCAAACTCTTGATATTATCCTCCTGTTAATCATAATAGTAGCCTTCCTGGTGCACTGTTTTCCCTCCAGAGTTTTAAACATTTGCATACAGCCATCTGTAGAACATCAAATGATCTCTCTTCAATTGGAAAGGCAAGAACTCAAAGAAATGTGTGATCATGAGGAGATCATAAACTATGAACTACTGAGACTAGAAATCCAAAATAATGGTAACAGAGAGTGGCGCTAAGGCCCTAAGTTTTAGACACACGATTACTTAAATGAGAACCTGAACAAAGGGGAGGGGGATTTTTAAGCAAAATTATGGGAGGTCATTGTTTTAGAACTTGTACACTAGGCCCAACAGACTCAGCCAAACCAGAATAGAGTAACTCATGCTAAATTTTACAGAATCAAACTAAAACTAAGAAAGCAGATGTGTCCTAAAGCAGAAAAAGTTTTGTTTTTCTCTTGTAAACTGAAGATTCCAGCAAAATAAGTTTTGCTCGCATCTAACTCTTACAAAAGAATTGCCTAAAGTCCTTGTTTCTACCTTACACAACTCACTGTTCTGTGTCCTAGTGGGACCTGAAACCAAATAAGTCCATTTGCAATGATGACAGAGTGAGATCAGTGCATAAAGTTTGGGTCTATCTCTCAAAAATTGAGAGGATGGCAAAAAGGGGGGAACTGTTAAATTAAGTTTAACCCAATACTACTTCCTTACACATTTTGAGTTCAACCTAGAGGTTTCTCTGTCAACTTTCACTGTAACCTAGCAGGATGTGTAAACAGACCATAACCTATGCTTGTACCAATCACCCACTTTCAGCCAACCTCAGGTGGCCAACTATTCAAACCAGGTTCAGATAAGGCAAACACTGAGCTGTAGGCAATACAGGTGTTTCTATACCTTCACTTCTGTTTTCTGTGCATCACTCTTCTTTTTCTGTACCTAAATCTACTTCCACCAGGTGCCACACTGGAACCTGTCTGAGCCTATTCTGGTTCAGAAGGTTGCTTGATGCATGAATCATCTCCTCTCATTTAAACTCTGTTAAGTTTAATTTCTTAAGTTTTTTCTCTTTATAGTTTCAATAACTTGCTGCAGTGACTCACAAAACTCAGGAAAACACTTTACTTACCATTGCTGATTTATTATAAAGACTACCATAAATTTAGGATACAAATGAACAGCCAGATGAAGAGTTACATGGGGAATGGTTCAAAAGGACCCTGCACTTGGAA
>NW_007251987.1:128508-129217 GCF_000164805.1 Carlito syrichta
GCTTGTATGTGACCTCCCATTATTTTATTAACACTTCTGTCCACATCTCTTTTTTTAAATGTTGTGCTGTGTAATTATTTCATTATTTATTACAATGTGATAGTAATAGAAGTAAAGTGCACAGTAAACGCTAGGCACTTGAATCATCTCGAAACCATCCCTACCCACCCCTCACACTCCCAGTTTATGGAAACATCATATTCCATGAAACTGGTCCCTGATACCAAAAAGGCTGGGGATGGCTCCTTAATCACACAGTCTGTTCTCTGACAATCAGTCCCCAATCAAGGTACTATTTAGGGGCTCAACAAAAATCACCTCCTTAGCATAAACTCATGTATGGTCAAAATAAGTTTATTAATAACATAAGATGCTCCTATCACCTCTACTACTCAGAAAATTACAAAGGTTTTAGGAGCTCCATGCCAAGAACTGGAGATGAAGATCAAATATATATTTCTTATTATATCACAACACCACAGTTCTCAAGCATCTTCTTTATACCTGTACACATATTGCTCTTACACTGCCCATGAGAGTACCTTTCTCTAGGTCTTTCCTTCTAGATGAATACAGATGACCTCTGATTTACGGTGGCTTGACTTATTATTTCTTCACTTTATGATGGTTTGGGAACAATGTCTGTTAAGTAAAAACTTTGCGTTGAGCACCCATTGAAATCATTCTGTCGATCAATTTTAGAACAGTA
>NW_007251987.1:129304-137801 GCF_000164805.1 Carlito syrichta
CCCCATTGTAAATCAAGGAGCATCTGCACTCTAGTAATGCTCAATAATGTTTATTTTTCTTATCTCCAATTACTCCAATTACTGTTTCTTTAAAAGCTTGATCTCACCAAAGAATCTCTGGGACGAATGCCAACTACAAAGCACTGTAGCATAGTGAGGACAATATAGAACTTGAATTCGTCTCCTGACTCCGGAAATTTTTATAGTAAGGTTTTTGGCTAGGTATGTGTTAGAAAGGCCCTTAGGTAAAGGGAATTTCTTTCTGAAACTTACATTCACTAAACCTCTACTATGAGCTGAGCTGTGTCTAACTTACCATTCAAGTCATCTCATGTTGACTCATTAACACTCTGAGGCTCTGCTTTTTTATCTTTAGAAAAAGATTGAGAATTATAGTGCCTTCCTCACTGGTGATAGGCAGATGAGGTGTCATAAATATGAACAGAATTTTCTAAACTCAAATCCAAGTTTAGTTGGATTCATTTGCAAAATTCAAAGTTAAGTGACAAAACATAATATTAACCTGGTTTAAGAAACAAGGACATTTAGATCTTGCATAACTGGAAATCTAAAGGCTCCAGATGTGAAAAGAATAGAGATTTTAGAATGTCATCAAAGATCAGGGTTATTATTGTCTGTACAATATTCTATCTTTAATATTGCCCTGGTTTAAGTCTGTTTTCCTTTATGATGTTACAATAATTTGCAGAAGAAATTGTGATCAAGGGATTCTTTTTTTGCATCTGGTAAGGTAGAAAAGGAGACATCTCTCTACCAGGAGTGTTTGTTCCCCACAGTAAAGGCAGATGAGCTGCTTTTAAAATGAATGTGATTGTAAATTGGATGTATTAAATGAATTTTTTTAACTTACAAATAGCTTCAACTTACTATGAGTTTATCAGAATGTCACCCCATTGTAAATCAAGGAGCATCTGCACTCTAGTAATGCTCAATAATGTTTATTTTTCTTATCTCCAATTTCTGTTTCTTTAAAAACTTGATCTCACCAAAGAATCTCTGGGACGAATGCCAACTACAAAGCACTGTAGCATAGTGAGGATTAAAATTCATTTCATACATCCAATTTACAATCATATTATGATTGACTAGAGTCTGAGACATTTGTTGCTTCTTTTTAATAATAAGTTGCTTTAATTTTTCATAGGTAGGAAATCTGACTTAGAGAACAGGTCAGATCTCATCTTTTATTGATTTGTTTTAATTTCTGCCTTGACTTTGTGTTAGATGATCTTTATGATGGCCACCAAGTTTCTTCCTGTGTTTGAATGCATGTTCCTTACAATGTCTCTTTGCTGTTCCTCCCAATAAGAGGTAAAATTTATTTCTCTATCCTTGGGCTTGCCTTGGAGAATTCTTCAACCAACAAACTGCAGTAGAAGGAATGTGTGGCTTTTGAGCATTATTCTTAAAAGGGATTGTAGTTTCTGTTCTTGCTTGGCTACCCTGAGACTATTATGTAAAAAAGCCTGGACTAACCTCTTTCAAGATGAAGCATCACATGTAATGGGAGGTCAAGTCAGCAACAAACATGCACAAATAAATACATGACTGCCATTTCCAGTCACTATGTTTGAAGTGGCTTGTAATACAAAAATGGACAGCATGCGCCTGTAGTTCCAGCTACTTGGAAGGCTGAGGTGGAAGGATCGCCAGAGCACAGCAGGTCGAGGCTTCGGTGGCTGGGAGCAGTTATTGCACTCCAGGCTGGGTGACAGAGTGAGACCCCAACTCAAAAAAAACCAGAAAACAAAAAACAAACAAAATTTTTAATAAGGATTTACATAGCACAAACTACTTTGCATTAAGTAAATTTTGGTGCACAAACATCATGAACAATATGAGAATGCTGTCATATGGCCTTTTAACAAGAAGAGATGGCCCGAATCCTTGTCACAAAGTAGTAAATGAAGCACTGTCTAATGACTGTTATCCTTTTTTAGTTTTGGGATTTTTGACTTTATTTTATTATAGAGATATGGGGTACAAGTCAGGATTAGGTATATAGGTAACCTACTTGCAGGTGAAGTTTGGATCTCTACTTGCAGGTGAAGTTTGGACCTTCACTTCCCCTGGTTTAGGACCAGTTCCTTTTGTGTTGTTGCATGCTCCCCACGCCAAAGCAGTGTTCTGAAACTGCCAATCCCTCCCTTGTGCTTTGTGATTATTGTTCAGGTCCCACTAATGAGTGGAAGTATGTGGTATTCAGTTTTTTGTTTCTGTGATGGATCACTAAGTATGATTGTCTTCAAGTCCATCCAATTGGCTGTTAGATCCATGATTTTGTCCTTCTTTCTTATTGTGTAATATCCCATTGTGTATTTGTACTACTTCTTCTCTGCCCAGTCTACTTTCAATGGACAGTAGGGTTGGTTCCATGTTTTTGCTATTGTGAATAGTGTGGCAGCAAATGTGAGTGTTCACAGTCCCATTCACAATAACCACCAAAAGAAAAAAAAAGTGAAATACCTTGCTGTCTACCCAACCAAAGAAGTGAAAGATCTTTACAACAAGAACTACAAAACACTGCTGAAAGAAATCAAAGATGACATAAATGAATAGAAAAACATTCCATGCTCATGGATTGGAAGAACCAGTATTGTCAAGATGTCTATCCTGCTCAAGACAATCTACAGAGTCAATGCAATACCAATTAAATTACCAGCATCATACTTCTCAGACCTGGAAATGACAATACAGAAATTCATATGGAGACAAAAAAAGAGCACAAATAGCCAAAACAATACTCAGAAAAAGGAACAAAAGGGAGGTATCATACTTCCAGACTTTAAACTGTACTATAAGACTACAATAATCAAAACAGCTTGATACTGGTACAGGAACAGTTATGTAGATGAACAGGACAGAGATTCCAGTAGCAAAAACTTGATTTCTCAAGGAATGCATCATTTTTACCTTTAGAAATAAAATGTTTACTCATCAACTCTTGAGATTGAGAAATTTATCTAGAATATTATGACCTGAAAATTGTGTCTAAAATTTCACTTATGAAATCAATTTCACTATTATAATTAGACTCTATAGTGCAGCTGCTTCTTTGCATTCATCTTACTCATTTAATGCTTGTGAAATATTATTCTTTCTCAATTTTATTTTCTTCACCATTATGGGAAAAATTATTGTTTTCATCATTATGAGAAAAAAGTATTCCCAACTGTGTCTATCAAAAGCCAAAAACATACTATAAAAATGAGTTCCCTAGTCTTCTTTTAAAATGTCTTGAAGATGATGCAATGTGTTGAGCAATCATTAAGAAAACTGAAGGATGATATAATATCACAGATTTATTCATTGTTGCATCATGTTTCTAGTAATTTCCATCATGTTTCAACTTTTTATTGCATAATTGAGAAAAATTGATGATCGATGAGTAATGATAAAATAATTACTAAGATGATAAAATGGCAAAATATTTTAAGATATAGGAAAATTATGATCACTAGGATTGATCAATATAATTTAACATTAAAAATAAGATCAGCCAGGCTTGATGGCTCAGCCTGTAATCCCGTGCCTTTGGGAGGCTGAGGTGAGTGAATAGCCTGAGCCCGCGGGTTCGAGACCCGCCTGGGCAGTGAGACCTCATCTCTACAATAAATTTAAAAAAAATCAGCCGGGTGTGGTAACGCATGCCTGTAATCCCGGCTACTTGGAAGGGTGAGGTGGAAGGATCACCAGAGCCCAGAAGGTCGAGGCTGTGGTGGCCAGAAGTGGCCACTGCACTCAGTATGGGTGACAGAGTGAGACTCCAACTCAAAAAAAAAAAAGATCAATGGGCTCTAATAATATATCTTAGATTTATAAAAATTTCAGTGGATATACCTAGTAACCATAGCATAAAGCAAGTTTTATTTTATTTCTTTAAAGTAAAATTTCTCTCTCTTTTCTCCTTAGTAGATTATTTCAAGGAACCTATTGATTAAATAAACTTCTAGATAAGCAATAAACATGCAAGTTGTTATTCCTCCACTTAACATCTATTTTCTCCTTTGTTTACAATTAAATATATTTTACAAAGGAGAGATTTGACAAAGATAGAAATAGATTAAGAATTTTATTGGATCCAAATGTCTAGCAAAGGATTTTTTATTAGACTGTGTATCTGTCTTCAAATCAGAATAACTTCATGTGAAGCAATGCAGAACTGTAACATTGAAATGTTCTATTGGAAGTGCTTCCATTATTTGCCTCTTAAAAAATGTAACTTTCGATGGCCAATAGAAGATGGCGACGGCATAGGTGAACTGGTGAGATTCTCTGAACGTGAGTTCCCCAAAAGGCTATTACTTCTCTTCCCCCATTCCCCAGTCCGCCACCAACCGTGCTGGTGCCAGGCCCCGGAACTTCAGTCCCACGCAGGGCCAGATATTGTGCCCCCCCACTGCTGCTGTTCTACTGTGTGTGTGGAATTCTCCGGTTCCAGCCCCCTCCAGATCCCACCCCAGCTGCATTGTCTCCAGCCCGGGCACCCAGCACCAAGCCGCCAGTCACACAGGGAGGCTCTGGGCACCTGCCCCTCAGAGACACTGGTCCCATTCCTGGCTGAAGCACTCTGTAGGGGGCCCAGCGCCACTCTTGCTGCTCACCGCCTACCCTTTGTAACTTTGGAACTCTGAAACTCCAGGTCCACCCTGGCTGAGGCACTCAGCGCAAGACCCCAAGCCGGAGGACCCAGACAAGCGGAGAAAAACAGATCTGCTTAAACTGCCTCGCCATTCTCCAGGCAGAGACTTCCATTGCCCCACCCACCTATCAACAAACTTTACCTCATTTCCTAAGGCCAGATATTGCAGCCTCCTGCCGCTGCTATTCCACTGCGTGCATGGGAGTTTTGGGTCCCTGCCCCCTCCGGCTCTCTCCCTGGCTGCATTGTCTCCAGCTCAGCACCCAGCACTGCCAGTCACACCGGGAGGCTCTGGGCACCCGCCCCTCAGAGACACTGGTCCCATTCCTGGCTGAAGTACCCTGTGGGGGGCCCAGAGCCACTCTCGCCACCTACTGCCTGCCCATTGGAGCTTTGGCACTCTGGAACTCTGGGCCCACCCTGGCTGAGGCACTCAGTGTGAGACCCCAAGCCGGGGGACCCAGACAAGTGGAGAAAAACAGATCTGGGTAAACTACCTTGCTATTCTCCAGGCAGAGCCTTCCATTGCCCCGCCCACCTATCAACAAACTTTACCTCTGTTCCTAAGGCAACAGCAGAAACAGGAGACAAAACCCCACCCCTACGCTGCAATGAAAAACAAAAGGGAGAGGCCAGAATCGGAGATCACAGAAGTGGCTCTAGTCTGATTGCTTATTTTGACTTATGATTTTATCATTGAAACTGTTGGTTTAGATCACGTTTGGTGTTTACCTTCTGACTTACACTGTTTCTTGATTTTATTGGCCTGTCTCTGTGTAGCTATCAGTACTCTTTAGGGAATCTTTCTTACCTGTCTTTCTTCACTTCTTCCCAGCCCTGTGTCTCTTTCTCACCTGATAGTTGGTATGTATATCTGTTTTCCCTCTCACACTTCTCTCTTTCGCTTATTTTGACTTATGATTTTATCATTGTAACTGTTGGTTTAGATCACGTCTGTTGTTTACCTTCTGACTTACACTGTTTCTCGATTTTATTGTCCTGTCTCTGTGTAGCTATCAGTACTCCTTAGGGAATCTTTCTTACTTGTCTTTCTTCACTTCTTTCTGGCCCTGTGTCTCTTTCTCACCTGATAGTTGGTATGTATATCTGTTTTCCCTCTTGCACTTCTTTCTTTCTAACTCCCTATTGACCCCCCCTTCCTCCATTATTTTCCTCTTTTATATGCCCCCTTTTTGAATCTAGGGACCAAGACTGCATACTGCTGAATAGACAGACTGTAAAGCAGAGGGAAAAGTGAACAAAGCCAGAAGACCCTCATAAGGAAGAACAGGTCATTGCAGAAGAGAAATAAAAGCAACCCCACCTTACCTCAAAAACAGAATTGAAGAGGGGGAGGGAAAGGAGGAGAGGGAGAAAAATCTACAGAAATGAAGAAAAGCCAAAAGAAGAGTACAGGTCTCTCCCAGATGCCTGGGTAAGCAGACACTGAGAAAACTGACTTTGGAATGCAAACAATGAAAAACCCCCAGAATGAAGGGTCTCAAACTGCAAATGTAGATATGAAAACAATAATGGAGAGATTAAAAAGAATTGAGGAGACACAAGAAGAAACTAGGAAGGAGCTGATATCTGAGATAACAGTAATAAAGAATACTGTGAATGAAATAAATAACAAATTGATAAGCATGGAAAGCAGAATTACCCAAGCAGAAGAAAGAATCTCAGAGCTTGAGGACCAAAATATAGAAATAACCCAAACTCTTAAAAACACAGAAAATAAGCTCAAAAAGACAGAACAAAACCTTCAAGAGATGAATGACTACCACAACAGGCCTAACCTAAGAATAATCGGACTCCCTGAGGCAGAAAGAGAAACAGAGACCACATTGGAACAAACTTTCCATGAGATCATTCAAGAAAACTTCCCTTATCCAATCAGTGATGCAAAAATTCAAACACAAGAGATTCAGAGAAACCCTGCAAGACAACAAATGAGAAGACCAACCCCAAGACACATAATAATTTGCCTAAATAAAGTTGGCACAAAAGAAAAAATCCTAAAGGCAGCAAAAGAAAAAGACCAGATCACCTACCATGGAAGACCAATCAGAATAGCAGCAGATTTATCTGCAGAAGCCCTGTAGGCTAGGAGAGTTTGGAGCCCTATCTTCAAAGTCCTAAATGATAAACAATTTCAACCAAAAATAACCTACCCAGCCAAACTAGCTTCATCAGTGAGGGAGAAACAAAATCTTTCCCAGATATCCAATCCCTAAGAACTTATGCTGCCACCAAACCATCTCTACATGAAACACTTAAGAAAGTATTAAACACAGAAGAAAAGGAATAAAAGAACAATGTTCTTCACAAGAGTACAGGGAAAAGAATAAAATATACATGAACCAACCCCCAAATCAAAGAAAGACAAAAAAAAAGAAAAAAGAAAAAAATCAACTGTAAGAAGAACAACTCAATAAGAACTCCATGATAGGGACGAACTCTCACATTTCAATAATTAGTCTGAATGTGAATGGACTAAACGCACCACTGAAAAGACATAGAATGACAAAATGGATAAAATATCACCAGGCAACAATATACTGCCTTCAACAGACCCAACTCACTAGAAACGACATTAACAGACTCAAAGTAAGAGGATGGGAAACAAATTTTCAGGCGAATGGAACACAAAAGAAAGGAGGAGTCGCTATCCTAATTTCAGACAAAATACCATTTAAGCTATCAAAAATTTAAAGAGATACAGAGGGCCACTACATAATATAAGGTTCACTCCATCAACAAGAAATGTCTATCCTAAACATATATGCACCCAACATAGGTACGCCAACATTCATAAAGCAACTTCTAGGAAAACTAAAGAAAGACATTGACTCTAGCACCATAATAACTGGGGACTTTAATACACCACTCACAACCCTAGAGAGATCATCAGGACAAAGAATCAGCAAGGAGGTCCGGAACCTCAATAAGACTCTGGAACAAATGGACTTAATTGATACCTGCAGAACACTCCATCCAAAGACCACAGAATACACATTCTACTCATCACCGCATGGAACATATTCTAAGATCGACCACATAATTGGACACAAATCAAGTATAAGCAAATTTAAAAGGACTGAAATTCTACCATGCACCTTCTCAGACCACAGTGGAATAAAAATAAACATTGACACCAACAAAGTCCCCCCAAAACCCACAAAGACATGGACACTAAATAACATGATGCTAAACAACTCCTGGGTCAATGATGACATCAAAACAGTGATCAAAAGACACCTGGAAACAAATGAAAATGAAGAAACATCTTACCAAAATCTCTGGGATGCCTTAAAAGCTGTAATAAGAGGGGAATTTATATCCCTACAAACACACATGAGGAAAATGGAAGGAACAGAAATTAACAACCTAACAAGCCACCTAAAGAAGCTGGAAAAGCAAGACCACAAAAACCCTAATTTCAGCAGAAGAATCCAGATCACCAAAATAAAAGCCCAAATCCAGGACATAGAAGACAAAAAGATAATACAAAAAATCAATGAAACAAAAAGCTGGTTCTTCGAAAGGGTAAACAAGATTGATGGTCCCCTAGCTAGACTGACCAAGAAAAAACGAGAAAAAACCAAATAAGCACAATCAGAAACACAAAAGATGAAGTCACATCTGACCCTGAAGAAATACAAAAGATCATTAGAGACTACTACGTACACTTGTATGGAAACAAACTGAAAACCAGAAGGAAATGGAGGACTTTCTGACATCACACAACCTACCTAGGTTGGAAAAAGAAGAAATTGAGACCCTAATTAGACCAATAACAATCAAGGAAATCAACCACGTAATAAGAAAACT
>NW_007251987.1:137821-139951 GCF_000164805.1 Carlito syrichta
CATCATTCATGACCAAGTATGCTTCATTCCTGGGATGCAAGGCTGGTTCAACATTTGTAAAACCATAAATGTTATTAAATACATCAACAGATGTCAAAACAAAAACCACATGATTATATCATTAGATGCAGAAAAAGCTTTTGATAAAATCCAGCACTCCTTCTTGATAAAAACCTTTGAACATCTAGGCATACGGGGAACATACCTCAAAATAGTAAAAGCCATCTACGAGAAACCCACAGCGAGCATACTCCTAAGTGGACAAAAATTAGAACCATTTCCCCTGAAAACTGGAACAAGACAAGGATGCCCACTCTCGCACCTCCTGTTCAACATAGTATTGGAAGTCCTGGCTCGAGCAATCAGAGAAGAGAAGGTAATCAGGGGTATCCAAATAGGAAAAGAGGAAGTCAAGTTATCTCTCTTTGCAGACGACATGATTGTACACCTTGAAAACCCAACAGAATCTATCAAAAACCTCCTTACACTGATAAAGACCTTTGGCAAAGTCTCAGGATACAAAATAAATGTACAAAAGACAATTGCATTTCCCTACACCAATAATAAACAAACAGAAACCCAAATAAAAAACACAATTCCATTCACAATAGCCACAAATAAATTGAAATACCTTGGCATCTTCCTAACCAGAGACGTGAAAGACCTTTACTAGGAAAACTACAAAACATTGCTCAAAGAAATCAAAGTTGACACAAACAAATGGAAAAATATCCCATGCTCATGGATCGGATGTATCAACATTGTGAAGATGTCCATCTTACCTAAGGCAATCTACAAATTCAATGCAATACCCATCAAATTCCCAGCAACATTCTTCTCAGACCTAGAAAAAACAATGCAGGAATTCATATGGAAACACAAACATCCAAGAATAGCCAGAACAATCCTCAGCAAAAAAAACAAAGCAGGTGGTATCACACTACCAGACTTCAAACTCTACTATAAGGCTACAATCATCAAAACAGCTTGGTATTGGTATAGGAACAGGCATATAGATCAATGGAATAGAATTGAGATCCCAGAAGCAAAACCTCAATTTCTCAAGCAACTCATCTTTGACAAAGCCTCCACCACCTACCACTGGGGAGAGGAGAATCTATTCAGTAAATGGTGCTGGGAAAACTGGCTGACCACATGCAGAAGATTGAAACAGGACCCCTATCTATCCCCATGCACAAAGGTTAATTCCAAATGGATCAGAGACCTAAATGTAAAACCTCAAACCATAAGAACCTTAGAAAATGAAGGAAAAACCCTCATGGAAATCGGAACTGGCATCCAATTCCTGAACAAAACCCAAAACCCACAACTCATAAGAAAGAAAATAGATAAGTGGGACCTTATTAAACTGACAAGCTTCTGCAAAGCCAAAGAAACCATCAAGAGAGCAGGGAGACAGCCTACAGACTGGGAAAAAGTATTTGCCAACTCCAGGTTCGACAAAGGCTTAACATCCTGGATCTACAAAGAACTCAAATGAGCTGAAAAGAAAAAAACAAACAACCCCATTATAAAATGGGCAAAAGATATGAACAGACACTTTACAAAGGAAGACACCCGAGCAACCAACAAACACATGAAGAAATGTTCAACCTCACTAATCATCAGGGAGATGCAAATCAAAACCACACTGAGATGCCACCTAACCCCAGTCAGAATGGCAATTATCAACAACTCAAAAAATAACAGCTGCTGGAGAGGGTGTGGTGAAAAGGGACACTTCTACACTGTTGGTGGGAGTGTAAACTAGTGCAACCTCTGTGGAAAGCAGTGTGGCGATTCTTAAAAGCTCTAAATACTTACCTCCCATATGACCCCGCAATCCCCCTACTGGGATTATATCCTGAAGAACACAAATCACTGTATAAAGAAGATACCTGCACACGCATGTTTATCGCAACATTGTTCACAATAGCAAGAACCTGGAAACAGCCATGCTGCCCGTCAAAAGAGGACTGGATTAAAAAAATGTGGTACATATACACGATGGAATACTACGCAGCCATAAAAAAGAACAAAATCATGATTTCGCAGCAACCTGGATGGAACTAGAGTCTATAATACTGAGTGACCGCTCTCAGAAACAAAGATCTGAGTATCACATGTTCT
>NW_007251987.1:140187-165992 GCF_000164805.1 Carlito syrichta
TTGTATACCTAACCCTTAACTGTACCCCACAACTTCACAATAAAAAAATAAATAAATAAAATTAAAAAAATAAAAATAAACAGGAACTGCTGATCCATGCAATAACAAAAACCTCCAAAAAATTATGAGAGAAAGAAATATCTACTCACAGAATATAAATACTGCATGTATATGTTAATGTAAAATTCTAGAAGTAAAACAATCTATAGAGACAGAATGATCAGGCATAACCTGGACCCCAGGATTAGGATGTGGGCAGATTAACAACAAAAAAGAAGAAAACTTTTAGGTGGACATAGGTATTTTCATTGTGTTGATGATTAAAAAGACATAGATATCTGTCAAAACTTATCAAACTGATCCCGCAATTCCACTACTTAGTATATATCCAAAGGTAATGAACTCTGATGAAGAAATATTTACACTTACATGTTAATTGCAGCACTATTTACAATAACCAGATTATGGAATCCACCTGAGTGTTATCAGTAGATAAATGGATACAGAAAATGTGGTATGTATATGTATGGAATGTTATTCAGTCCTAAAAAAGATGGAAATCTTATCATTTGTTACAGCATGGATGAAACTGAAGGCCTTTATGGTAAATGAAATCAGCCAGACACAGAAAGATAAATATCACATTATCTTATTTGTGTGTGGAATCTAATAAAGTTGAATTTCTAGAGTAAGAAAATACAATAATCACTACTAGGGGGAATGGGGGAATGGTGGTAGTATTAGGGAGATGTTGGTGAAAAGACTTAAAATTTCAGTTTGATAGGAGGAATAAGTACAAGAGATCTATTGTACAACATGGTGATTGTAGTTAGTAACAATATATTGAATATTGTTAGGAGAATAGATTTTAAGTGTTCACCACAAAAAAAGCTACATAAAGTAATGCATGTGTTAATTAGCTTGATTGAGCTAGTCCACAAAGTATACATATTTAATACATCATTTTGTACATAATAGATATATACAATACTTATTTGTCAGTATTTTAGAAAGTAATATATATCCAGATAACTTAAAAGCTCCTCATAAAAAATCAACAAAATCTTAACCAGTATTTTTAATGGTTCATTTATTAGAAGTAAATTTGCCAACAAATTTGATTTTTAAAACTGATATAAATTATAAAGAGAAATCTTTTTTTAGATTGGAAAATATAGTTTATTTAGAAAGTAAATTAGAGAGAGAGAGAGAGGAGAATCACCATTGTAATGTAGGGAAGAGGGCCAAACCTAGGAAACATGGCAGCAATAGCTCAAAGAACACATGGCCTGGCCAGTGCTTAACAAAACAATGACCAGAAAAATTCTTAAAGTTGAAAGTAAAAGTAAACAAATTAAAAATATACCAAGTTGTAGATATAATCTCAAAGAAGAAAAAAATAGTCTAATGAAATTTTGAAAACTTGATCGTAAACTGTCAGGTGAAAAATACAAAGAGAAATATAAAAACACAAACTACAAAGGGATCTTGAATTTTTTCTAGTAAGCTGATTTTTTTGGCATAGGGATTTGTACTGAAATTTTGAACCTATTTTGTGCATAGTGTAAGTCTATGTAAATGATTAAGTGCACTAAGATTTTTCGAAATCACTCTTTTGTCAATGGAGAAGAAGGATAAAAATATGGATATGTAGAAAAAGAGAAACAAACTTTTTGAGTTGCAATTTAAGGTATATTTTAATGTATATGTAACTATGGTTGTGTCCTAGGGAATTGACTAAAAATTAAGAGCACAAGTGACTCAGAGGATCCTGGGAGAAATCTCTGAATTCGTGACTTGGACAGAAGCAAAGCCTGACATATTTTTAATTTTATTCCAAGAAGGAAAGGAGTGCCTATGCACTTGTGTGAACTTTTCAAAAGGTACTAAAATTCAGTTGAAGGAGCTTTCACAGGCTTATACAGGAATAACTTAAGGAACACTATCAATAAATTAGAGAAATATGAAAATGTCCATGAGTTCAAAATGGCAATAAAATTATAAAACTAAAATGTGAAGATGACATTGTGGCAAAAGCTGTTATTCACTGAGAAACGAAAAATAATGAAGAATAAATAAAATAATTAGAAAATATTTTTAAAATCACTATTATGTATACCCTTAGTTATAAGGATTAAGACAAGAAACATTACTAAAATATTGAGTGAAAATTTGTTGAGGATGAGATATTTGGAGTCTCAAATGTTTAAACTGTAAATTAGTTATTAAGTGTAAAGTGAAAAAAGGGCCTAGTAATATGTTAATTTGATGATATTGTCTTAACCAAAGTGAGAAGAAGCGAAGGAAAAAGGAAGATTCATGGCAGAAAGACCTGTCACGGGCAAGTTTCTCAAAATGAAAAACAGTGAAAAATTCATTTAATAGTTATGGAAATGAAATGAAATGTCATGCAGTTTAATTGTGGACTATTACAGAGACAATAATAATGACATTTTCAAATAATCTTAATACAGTAATTTTATTCCTTTATAAATTTAAAAAGGTACAAAATAATATATACTATATAATCTCAATTAAGTAAATGAAGCTTCATGCTACATGCATATGTAAACCCACTTAAAATCTCAATTATGTTTACATTTATATGTGAATATGTATAGAGTATTTCTTACACATAAAGTAACAGATAAAAATAAAATTTCCTCAATTATTTTATAGTCATTATTTGTGTTTAGCAATTTGTGTGAGTTATTTATTACTTTCTTTTTACCTGTCTTATTTTAAGTAGTTTTATAATAGTCAAATATTACTGTCAAAATTAGAAAGAGAAAAAAGAAAAAAAAGAATTTCTAAATACAAGAGAAAAGAGCATAAAAGAATATACTAAAAATCTTAATTCAATATAAATTGTCTATACATGTGTGATTGATTTTTTCAACAAAATGTACAAGAATAATATAATATATAAGTAATACAATGTTATGTGAAGTTTGGCATTCTAGTAAGAATTAATGCAATTAGATAGAATATGTATGAACTCTATAGGACAAAGCATAAAAAACTATTTAGATTATTGCAAAATCTCCAAATACATTCATATATTTAAAAAGAATAATGCATTTTCAGAAAAATAAAAGGAGAAATCTATTTTCTGCTGATGATATATTATGTTGAAACTACGATGTATGCTTGTGTACTCTCAGTGGAATAAAGCCATAGCATTATTTTAGGATATAAATACATCTGACTAAGCTTCTGCACAGCAAAAGAAATAATCAACAAAGTGAGAAGACAATCCACAAAATGCGAGAAAATATTCACAAACTACACAAGGGATTAATAACCTGAATACTTGTACATAAGATGTTCAAATAATTCAATAAGAAAAACAGCAACAAATAATTGGATTAACAGTTGGGCAAAAGATTCTGAATAGTCAGGTCTTAAAAGAAGATATACAAATGGCCAATAGTTATATGAAAAAATGCTTAACATCCCTAAACATCAGAGAAATCCAAATAAAAACCACCTCTCATGGTTTTAACATCTCACTCTAGTTAAAATAGCTTTTATCAAAAAGACAGTAGCAAATACTGGTGAGGATGTAAAAAAAAAATGGGAACCTTCATACATTGTAAAATCTCCAAATACATTCAAATATTTAAAGAGAAAAATGCATTTTCAGAAAAATAAAAGGAGAAATCTATCTATTTGTTGGTGGAAATGTAAATTATTATAGCCACCTTGGAGAAGATTATAGAGGGTTATCACCAAACTAAAAATAGAGCTACCATATGATCTGGTGATCCCACTGCTGGATAAATATATCCAAAATAAAGGAAATCAGTATATCAAAAAGATATCTGCATTCTCATGTTTATTCTAGCACTATTCACAACAGCCAAAATATAGAATCAACCTAAGTATCTATCAATGGATGAATGAATAAGGAAAATGTGGTACACATATAAAATAGTTTATTATTAATACACAAAAAAGAATGAAATCCTGTCATTTACAACAGCATGAATGGAACTGGAGGTTATTATGTTAAGTTAAATAAGCCAGGCAAAGACAGACAAATATCACATGTTCTCACTTATATGGAAGAGTGTTAAAAAAAAAAAAGTTTAGTTCATGGAAATGAAGCAGAAAGATGGTTACCAAAGACTAGGAAGAGTACTGGAGAGGGGAGATACAAGGAGGGTGGGTACAACAGTTAGGTAGGAGAAATAAGATCTAGTTTTCAGTAACACAAAAGGACAAATAGAATTAACAATAACTTATTGTATATTTCAAAAATAACTAAATGAGTGGAATTGGAATGCTTCCAAAACCAAAAAAAGTAGTAAATGAGGTGATAGATATCCTAATTACCCTTATTTAATTATTATCCATTGCCTGCATATATCAAAATACTACATGTATCCCATAAATATGGACTTTTATGTATTCAGTCATTTAAAATAAAAATTTTAATTTATAAAAGATAAAATAAATAAATACATTTAATCAAACAAATTCTTATTGTATCTGAAAGAGTTTATTTGGAAGGAACATCAGCTCACATGGAAAAGAAGGAGAAAAGAGTATACTGAAAGAATGCTTTAAAGAAATGTAGACTTCTTTTTATATAGTCCAGAAATAGTACTTCTCATTCTCTGAAGACTCACCTAAAAATAAAGAGTGGGAAACAATGCTTCTTGAATAATTATATTTTTCACATGTGATTGCTAAGTAAGTAATGGCAAAGTGACGGAGTCAGGAGCTCTATTATGTGTGTACTTCCTTTGGATTAGGGCTGGCAAATTATAGTTTGTTGGCTCAGTTTTGTCCAGTCTGTTTCTGTATAGTCCCCAAACAGAGAACGATGTTTACATTGTTACATGCTTACATAAAACAAAAAAGAATAAGAATATTGTATGACAAAAGCATAGGTAGCCCGCAAAGCCTGAAAAGCCCTTTTCAGAAAATTGTTTGCTGACCTCTGATGTAGAAGACCACCATGTTGCACAAAAATATGCACTAACCCCTTCGACAAGCAGTGTGTGTGTTGACATGGTCTTGAATTTTAGTGTTAGGCCAATTTACCCCCAAATTCTAGCTCAATAACCTCATGGTTGTGTAAATTAAAAATATTTGATCTTGTGTAAAATGGAGCTCACTATCTTCTTGAAAGTACCCTCGTGGTTAAATTCAAAGCTAGACATAAAATACTGAGCCCATTATCACCATTATCATGTACTGTTGGTGCTTTTCTCATCTATAGACTGAGCAGTCCTGAGACTCGTTGGCATAGGAAACTCTAAGCAGTGGCAGCCAAAGAAGAGAAATTAGTTGAGCAGTGATATGTGGCAGGATATTTATTCTCAACTGTCCAAAACTTGGCTGAACACAATTCAACATACCCTTCTAAAGAAGCTTGCTCAGGCCTACCCTGGCTGCTGCTCATGTTCCGACTGCATTTGGAAGTCAACACTCAAAGTTATTCACCTACATTCTGACAGAGGAGGACAGTGAGAAGTTGCCATGGCAAAAAGTATATAAAAGTCAATGCCTTGGCAATGGATCTTGGCCAGAAGCAATATATAGTGTGGTAAATAGTTATGTTGTTTCAAGATTTCAGCATAATAACATAGAGAGTTTCAGAAAATCTGAAAACAGAATTGTAATGAATAATATCCAATGTGTTTAGCATGAGATTTAACTATGATTACTTCCTAGCAATAAATAGTTCTCTTTTTAACTGAACTTTTATTTTTTTCAGAAAGGTCATTGTTGTATGTTTATGCAGAACTCAAATTTGTTTTTCCTTCAAGAACAGGGTTCCCTCTGACCTCCAAGAAAAAAGCAGAGTATCCTCTAAATGATATAACAACTTTATTTTGATCTCTCATATTTTGTTTTCTTTTTTTACTATCTGGGACCTTGTATTTTTACTGTTTTTGTTGATTTGGATTGCTCGTTTTTTCTTTTATCATTTTCCAACAGCAATTGTAGACATCACTGAGTATGAAATATAGTGTCCAGAAAATTTTCAAATGGTTTTATAATTTTATCTTTAATTTCTCTACTAGAGATTTCAGGAGATTAAAAAACACCTAAAAGAACAGTAAATTGATGAGTTTTCTTCTCCTACTGGTTTAAAGAAGGCTGAAATAGCTCATGTTTGCTTCTGTTTATACATTTGAAATGCATAATCCCTTGTACCACACTGTCTGGCTATGTGACTGTTCCACAAATTCTTTAACTGGCAATGCTTTGTTTTAGGAATTTTTTTATCATCCCTTAAATTTTTTCCCTTATATTTACAGCAATAATTTTAAATGTATTACACTTGAATAAGATATATTTGGTTGATATTTAATCATGAAAGAAATGAAAGTTTCTACAATAAAAGAGACAAGAGCAGTGAAATAATGCCCTGAAATAAAATTATGCATAACTGTGGGATAGTCATCTTTTTAAAAAGATACAATTGCTTTTAGTTATATAAACTCTTTTTGATAAGTAACACAGTAAATGCAGCTTACATTTTTCTTAATATTTTAAAAATTAATTTTTATATCATATCATGACTAATATATTTAATGAAAAAATTGTAAGCTTAATTTAACATTTTAAAAATTATCAAATTGAATTAGATAAGCTGCTTGGGCTTATAACAATAACAAACAAGAACATATTTAAAGCAAGCATTGTCATCATATATTTTAAAATATTAGCTATTGTACCAAGCTCTTTCAAAATATAATATGCTAAAAACAAGGCATCTAAATAATATTTCCATATTTCTAAATAACATTTAAAATATAAATTATAAAATAGTTACATATTTCAGAAAAATAGAGTATTTTATTAATGCTAATATTTTAAGGTACACGACTGTAATTATTCAAGTCGATCTTAATTCTGCTACAATATTTTGCAACACAAATAAATATATTCTAATTCATAGAGATAGGCTAGATTTTTCAAACACATTTTGAAGATAAGTTGATAAACCAGTAACAGTTGAGTATCGTCTTCTTTATGTTACACATTTATTCATTAAATGCAGTTACTAAATGCTATATCTTAATGTCATTTTGTAAAGAATAAATCTGTATTAAGCAACACAATCCAATAAAAATAATTATTGACTTTAATTTACATTATTGACTCATTACTGCTATAGAGTAGAAAATATGTATGTTGGCAATGTTCAAATGAACACAAAATAAATCCAAATTATGTTATGACTTCAATGTCCAGCCCCCAAAAGGTGGACTTAAATCACAGAACTTTATGTGAAAAGTCCTATAAATGTTGAGTGTTAATGTATGCAGCTACTAGAATTTACTGAAATTGTCACATATAATCCTTAGAAAAATAACGGAAATTATATTTAAAAAATAACTAATAAAAATGATTTTTCTCACATTAACAGGAAAAGAAAGCAAATAAAATACATAAATGAGTAGGTTTTCTGTCGAACACTTATCTTTACGACTGTATAGAAATATCACTTTTTTATTCTTCCAAAGGTTACGAAGGTGAACAATAATCACTGTGGTTGTCAAGGACTTTGAAGAACGGGAATGATTTCATCATCATGACAATGATTTTATTTTTTTCTAGCTCATAAAAAATCTTTTCTTGCTTCTCTCACTCTTGCTTTTCCTTTTCAGAGTTCCAGCATTGTTATAAGAATACATTTTACACTTTTGAGTTTCAGTACTCTGAGTAATAACAACTTTTGAATCCCTCAAGTGTTACATGCAAAATTCACAAATGTTGAATTGTAGGAATTTAAACAGAATGCCCAAGACAAATAAATATATTACTTGCACTGCTTTACAGGGAAGACTCTTCTGTGGTGTGGAAAAGTTTCTTTTTATTACAGTTAAACTTATGGTAATAATTCTGATTCACGGGACTTCTATTTAACCTACTATGATATCCTGTTTTCATCTTATCGTCAGTTTACTCATAGAAATATATTTTAAAATATATTTACCTTAATGGTAATTATTTGAGGATTCATGAGTTCATATTCATAAAACCATTTCCAATGACAGTATTTCCTGCTCTCCCTAAATACTGGCTCAGTAGAAATCAGCAGGTACATGTGTTCCACATGCCTGATTTTCACTTTCAGAAAAGAGGATGAGAACACAGACAACCGATGAGTTCTTGGCATGCTCTTAATCTGACAATTCTAAAAAATATATTGTTGGCACATAATATACACATCAGGTATAATAAATATGAATTCATTTAATTGAATTATTTTTAATTTTCAAACAACAACTTGAGAGAATCTGCCGTGATTTTTGTTAGTATGGAATCATGTTCCATCTGGCTCCACCTTGGGCAAGAGGAGAAATATTTAACATTTCTGTAACTCTTTCTTCATTTATAAAGTAAGCATAATAACAACATCTAACTTACAGAAGGGCTGAGAAGATTAAGTGAGGTGATACTTGTAATATAAGTGCAACAGTGCTTGTTACTAAGTACTCAGTTAACATTAGTCATTATAATAGATATAGAAAGAAAGCAATAAGCTGAACATAGCAATTTTGAATGTCGTTGACTTTATGATCTCCTAGACTTCCTTCTTTCTGTGCTCTTTCACTTGTTTATTTTACAAGAAATAACTTTCACTTTACTCTTTAAAGAGAAGAAAGGATTTAAAGCATTCTTATTTCAAAGTTCCATGCTATTCATGAAACTCTAAAATATAAAAATGAGGCATGCTAGCAACATGCTAGCAACAGTAAAGATTCTAAGAAAAACCTAAAAGTTTGACACCAGGCATAACAGATTGACAAAGCATTTTATAAAAAAATGCTATTTATTTATTTAACCAAACACCTAAAGTACTTTAAGCAGACACTTACAGGACAGTCATTTTGAATTAAAAATCTCTTTTAATATTCACTGTCTTCGGTTTTCTACTAATTTTTCTTTCTCTTTTCTGAATTTTGTGTTCTTCTCCCTGCCCAATCATTTTTTTTAAACAAAAGTTTCTTCATATGAAATCTCCCAGTGTATCTTGCCTTGCCACTGGTTTGCAAATTATTTAAGTGAAAAATTCCATCTTCTCTGAGCTTCCTTGTGTAAACCAAATAAACTGGATAAATCAGTGAAACAAATATGTGCTTACAATGAATATCGAAATATCAGTTAAGAAAGGTATAAAGTAGTACAAGACAACCTCTTGTCTCAATTTACTTAGAAATATAAAATACGTTTATGTGCAAAGGTTAAAAAAAAGTCAGAGTGGGACAAATTGTCAACTAAATGCTATAAAAATTACAATATGTTTTAACCTTAAGAGAAGGGATAATTATTTCCAGCTTTGTGAATATTTAGTGAATATTTAGTAAATACTTGATATTTGACATGATTGGTGTGTGTGTGTGTGTGTGTGTGTGTGTGTGTGTGTGTGTGTGTATGAATATATATGAATATATATATGAATTGTTTTCCACTGCCAAATATCAGAATATCAGAACTGAATATGGCAGACAGCTCTAAAAACTACAGATGAGATTTTTTACCACCTAATAAAACCTATTTCTGCTTGTAAAAGCTGTGCAATGTGATTTTGGATATTATATGATATATGAAACGTGACTCTGCTTTGCTATTTTAAGGTACTATTTCTTTAGATTTGACAGTGTCTTGCTTTAAGGGAAGAGAAAAAGAGCAAAGAAGTTAGTAAGTTATCCAATAATAAAAATCATGTTTCTTACAAAGATTTTCATAAAAAATTTCTTTCTTTTTTGGTTTAATTTCTACTTAAATTTTATATAATTTATTAATATTCTTCACATTCACAATATTACTGATGAGGTTAATGTTTTTATAATTTATATTTTTAATATCATTTAATGAAATACTTGCCTTAGTGAAATACCTTCTAATTACTTTGTTGTTATTACCTCATATTTATGCTCTTTCCAAATATGTTCATTCTGAAGAAAACTGTTCTTAAATGAGTTCATTTGATTTTACTTTCCAAATGAGATTCCATTAAATTATGTTGAAAAATTTAATTTTCTAATTTAAGAGTGTGTACATTCCTCTATGTCTTAAGAAAAGAAATATTTATAGTGGATCTTTTTTTTTTTTAAACTGTGGGGTACAATTCAGGGTTGGTACAAATGTGGTCATCGTACAGGTAAAGTGAAGATACCCTTATTGATGAGGAAATAAATATTTATAATTTATCTTTATGAACACATATTCATTTAAAAATAAATTTTATTATGCCCTAAAAATTGTTTATCTTACAAAACTATGAGATGAAAACTACTAAAAGGTTATTATTCAGTCTATACATAAATTATTCAGTTCTTTATAACTTCTGAAAACAAAACTAACAAGCATATTTTGTCTAAAGTCTCTATCCTAATTTTCTAATTATATTATTATACATCATAAAGTATTAGTATTATAATACTAATATTATGGCTGTCAATGTATATACTTTATTTTAAATGTACAAATAAATAATTTCTCTCTCTTATTTCTCTCAAATTATTTTTTATAAAACCTTTTCTATGCCCTTAAACTCACAATTAAGAAATACATTAAACTAATCTTTGAACTTGAAGGAGTAATTCAGTTTGAACTCTAGAATTATCCAGACATGAAAATACAATAATCAGAAACAGAGATATAGAGTCCTGTTAAAACAAGAGCAGGATCCCAAAACCATTGAGTAGTTTTCAAAGATAGATGCTGTAAATAAGAACAGCTTGTAGCAACCTGCAAAGAAAAAGAACAGTTTATTACAATTGGCTAGAGCATTTAAATCAATTGCTGGGGATAAAAAGCAAATTGAGTTGGACAGAAAGCAAGTAGACTCAGAATTGACAGTAGGCATTTTATAGGGGTAGTTTTGACAAAAGACTTGGACTAAATATACTGGTAATTGGACTAAATATACTGGTAAGACATATACTGGTATGCCAGAAACAAAGGAAAAAAAAAAGAGACATTAAATTGTCTGAGTGTCAATCCAAAAATTGAAACTTTCCTTAGAATTCACTGAGTCCTTTGAATTTCCTTTCCAATGGAAACACTCATATTTTTGGCATAGTACAAGTATTTTTAAATGATACCCAAGAGACATTCAACCAAGTACAATTTTTATTTGTTGGAAATATTGATATTGCATAACTCAGAATATGAATACCTTATTTTGCTATTTTAAATTTTTCCTAAATCTCTGAAAATTTAAAATAAAGTATTCTAGTTTTGCTTAGCTATTTATTTGAAAAAAATAATAATAACTGTTTTTTAATTTTTTTTTCCACAAGAAAAACTCAGTTGAGTAACCATGGAAAATCCCGAAGTTCTACCAAAAATCAATATCCCTCTTTTTAATTAAATGGAAAATAATTGAATTTGGAGACTCCACTGTTGTTTTTTAATCTTTCCACATTCATATCCTTTGTTTATACACAACCATATTTTTGTATGATGCAGATAAAATTAAGTTTTTCTTGCACAAGTGTTTAGTTTCAACAGATTTGTTTTACTCAGATAATTTTATTCTCTCTGGCAAGTTTTCCTCTCACTTTCCTAATGCAGTCTATGTTAAGCTCCACCAATAATTTGATTGATATTTTCACAAACATCAAAAGGTATTGCCTTGATTGTGGGTAATCAAGGATTGAACATGGAACCACAAAAAACAGCTTTGGAATGTGCAAGAAAAATGCTCTCAGAAGAAGTTAATTAGGATGGAGAAAGAATCAATATTACAAAACAATGTTTACTTTTATATCTGCAGTATGACAAATCAACATTGCCTGGATAACTTTTCATAAGTGAACTTAATTGGAATGTTTCCTATTTCGCTTGAGCTAGACTATGTGGTAGGAACAGGGGCAAACTGTTCTATCGTCTTCTGTGATGATACCATACATTTGTTGTTGGTTGTTGCTATTGTTGCTGTTTTTAATTAGAATTTATGTTCCATGTTTGTTAACTCTGCTTCTCAGTTTTTTGTCTTTCTTATTATTCTTCCTTTTAATGATGCTATTCTTTTAAGAATCTAACCTCAACTCATGTTGAACTGATAAGAGATATCCTATACTTTTTCTTATTTCATTTTTACCGCAATAATTATTTGTTTAATATCTTCATTTTCCACTGTATTTTAGACTAAGCAAGGGCAAAAGCCTTGGCTGTCATCTTCACTGCTGGATGCGATTTGTGACACATAATAGGCATGTGAAATTATCTGTTAAATGAACACCAATATTCTCCTACCACAATAATGCTAAATTGCTAATGAGCATTTTAGTCTTTTTTATGTAACTGTATAGAAACATTTTTTTTTACATGATTGGCACAGATTGGGTTTTCCAGGAAGCAGACCTTGAGACAGATACAATGTTCATAATAAATATTAAAGAGCAGCCATGGCATCAAAACTTGTGGAAAGGAAGGAAGGGAGCATGGTTGGAAAAAGATAAAAGATTAAGCAGCTGTATAGGCCTGATGGTTTCAGTCAAATTCATGGGGAGCTCTGAAGTTAAGATGGTCAAACATAACCATTTGGTGAGCTCAGATAACTAGATCTTTGAATAACTGTTACCTGAAACAGGCTTTAAGTGTAGGCTTCCTCTAGAAAGACATGAATTTAGGCAAGGTACATCCCTGCGGATGAGAAAATCCCTGAAGACCTCAGATCCCAAAACTGTCTACTGACAACCCTCCCAACAGATGAGACCACAGTGCTTACTTGGAGTTGTATACGGGTTTGTATCCACTGGAGTTCATTCATTGCACCACAATCAGATCAATTTTTTCATACATGCTTAGTGAACAGCTCATCCTACAGTTCAGATGGGTCTTTCATTCTAGAAAAAAACATAGAATTGAAAGATAAAGGGAACAAATTATAGCCGCTCTTGCTAACAGCTGGTCTTGGTGAAACAACCAATACTTATCTCTCTCCTCCATTATTCATTCTAGAGTCCCTTCATTCTCACCTAATGCTTCTGTTGCTTTTAGTGGTTTACTTGGTGTTGATTCATATATTCAACCATGAGAATTTTAAGCCCTGGCCATTATTCCATTTTCATCATTGTGGGTAAGGCAGTAACAAAAGGCATAAAAGTGTCTATATACTAAACATATTCCTGCCTGCCTGCGTTGTGTAACAGTACTCCTGTATTCTTATGATGATCAGAGCCAATTACTACTACAAAGATTGTTATTCCTTAGCTTATATTTTGATCTCTTGGCAGAAGAAATCCAAAGTGTCTAGGCAAAAACCAAAACATAAAATTCAAAGGACATTTTTTTGTTTCCTGGTGGAAATATTTTCCCGTTTGTGACAAGGAACTCCAACCATGCAGAACATAGAACTGCAGATACAGGGAGATAATATTCTATGGACAAGGCACTAGAATGATAGGTCATTCTTACTCTCAACACAATCTCCAGATGTATGTGCTTTTCTTAAGGGAAAATAGCTATACAAATATCTTTGATTTAGGTATATATTTGTTTTGAATGCCACTGTCATCTTAAACCAGCAACCTTGGATTCTTGTCCTATGACCAAGAAGATTAAGAAATACAGACACCAAAAGAATAATTGAAAGAAGGAGTTTATTAAGCAACAGAGCTCTCCAGAAAACAGAGGAGGCCCCAAATGGGTTACTCGGTGCTAGGAATTTGTTTGTGGTTTTATTTTATCTTTTCTAGGGGCATTTCTCTCATTTATATCTCATCCACCCTTTACTTCCTGAAACCCAATTTTTATTGCACATGCGAGTCCTTGACCAAGGTTACTCCATCTTGAATATTACCCATAAGTACCACAGAAAAGCCCATGGGGGGGAGGGAAACTAAAACCACAATACAAATGCTATGTTAATGATATTATAATAAACTAAGGTCAAGTTAGAACATTTAATTAAGTTGCTGCACCTGTGTTTAAGCAACAAAAAGTCTCTTTTGGCAGTACATCCTGGGTTGAGAGGATGCTCTTAACCACACTAGCCATATTTTCAAGTCAACAATTATATAACGGGGGTGGTGCCGAGGATGTTCCCTCCCATGTTAAGTCCCTTGGGACTCTCCTTCTCTGTCTGCCTGGCCAGTTTCTGACTATTTCCTCTCTCATATTTTGTCTTAGAGGATGGCACCCTATCATTGTATTTTCCCCAAACTTCCACTTCAACTATGCCTTCATAGATTTTTTTCAAGACTACAACTTCTTGATGTGACAGTAAATATGATATTGTTTATAATTTAGTAAATTGTTATATATGTGTGGGAGAGCACTTTCAGAGACTTCAACTGATCCTTACTTTCTCACAAGTCATAAAGACAATGTGGGAGACACACCAAATATCAAGTATGACAATCTTGATGATAAATTCTGAGGCCAGGGTCACAACTTCTGACTGGTTCTATGAGCACTGTGAACCCAATATTATCTGAACTTTATCCAGAACTTCATGTATTGCCTGGTCCCCATTTGTCCCTAAGCTAACAGAGGTAACATAATGAAGCTCTTCATTTCTAAGTATCATCGTCAACTCTATGGCCAACTCTATTATGTCCTTTAAATGTTTCAATGTTTCACTTTTTTCAATGTACCCTTATCTGAAACAATAGCCATAGATGTCTTTGGGGAAAAACACAGAGATACTATAGATATCATTACCATGTACAAATGCCAGGGTGTTGTAGGATCCTTTCTTTTGAGGGTCTGGCCTTTAATGAAATCAATGAGTTCCAAGTCCAAAAATTGACTAAGACCTGGTCATAGGGCAAAAAATCCAGACTATTTTACTGAAGCAACCGTCATTGACCTCCTGATCATCCAGTCATGATTTTTTTTCAATTGGCACATGATGAGTGATGTGCTTATTGTATGCTGACCTAATTTGCCCATAGGCATTCTGTATACTATCAACTATCTTCACAAATTCATCTCCATAAATAACTGTGGGTCAATGTCCCTTGCTAGCCACCTTAATTTTGCTTCTGTCTGGCTTCTGACAGTGAAAAGTTATCACCTTGCCCTTCTTATTTTATGAGTCTGTTATCCTTGTTGTCATCAGCAAGGCTAGGTCTGTAACAGTTTCTCTTAACAGTAGCACTGGTCCACAGAAAGAAATCACTGCTGAAATTCTAGCTGACGCTCTTTCTCACCAGTGCATTTCTTATGATCTCATTATGTAATGCACTACATAGAACATGGGATTTTCAGCATTAGCTAGTATACATCTCTTTCATATCACTTCTCTGAGTCTTTTAATCCTTCTTCCACCATCTAATATGGCATTTCAGGCATTATACCTTCATTGAGCATAAATCATCATTAGTTCTCATTTTTATCAGCCATGTTAATAATGAATTCATATTTATGGGTGGGGGGCATCCTTTCCAGGTGGTGAATCCTGAATCTCAAGAGAATGTATCTAAGTCAGTAAACAGGCTCTAATCTCAACTGATGTTTTGGTCTCCCTTTTTCCAGTTCTTTTGGAAGTCAATTACACATATTCTTCCTCAACTACTGCTGGAACATGCATTTATGTCAAGCAATTTCTTTGATGTATATTCCTTTTCTTCTCTTGTCAGTTCCAGCATATTCCTGGCTGAGTTTTGCTACAATTCACCCCTAGCTATGAGTCTAATAACCAAGAGAGAAAGTGGAAACAGATCCTGAGAGATTCATATGCAGAGGCTACCTGTTGGCTTTAAGCAAGGGAAATATATTGTCTCCTGACTGTCAATTCTCTGTGATTTCTTTCAGAATTTTTAATTATCTTTTCTAGACCTTCAATTTAGTTTAACAATATTGGCAACAACCAACCAATTCTATCAGTCTGATAATTTCTATCATCTCCATATTTTTCAAATACACGAATCATCTAGTGAGCAAGTGCATTTTTTCTACTATTATATAATCTCAATTCACTGTACACATTTTAACAACTGTAGCATTACCTTATACCAACAGTATTGTTTTAGCTACCACCAGGATAGTGTCTTCTTTGTCAGCCTGGGGCCAAGTGATCCAGATCCAAAACATTATCTTTTTATCTGCTTTCCAGGATTCCTCAAACCAGTAACTTTCACTCTATGGAAACCCCAGGTAGCAGTCTTCACACAGAGTTTAGTGTTAAGGACTTTGTTAAGGGAAGCCCTTATAATGAATACCTTTGACATGGAGGAAGAAGAAGCAGGATTAGACGAGAGAGAAGTTAGTTTGTAATGTGGCCTGAAAGACGGTGTCAATTCCAGGGAGAGAACAGGACCTACAATGGCCTTCAGGGTCATCTCATGTCAAGCCAGAGTGATCAGTCCTCCAAACCCTTATCTGAATAAATCACAAGAAATGGGATGCCCAGAAAGGAATGGATATGGGAAGGATAGCTCTGTAAAGCTGAAACAATCCTTCAGGACAGACAACCAAAACCTGACAACACTCCCAACAGCTAGGGCAACATGTCTTTCTTTGGAGATTACCTAGTTAGCATATCTCTGCATCTACCACAATGCAAATTTTATTCTCAGATACAGTGGTGCAATATCTACCAGCACCTATGTTACTACACGTTATGTTTACCTAAATTTTTAAAATATTCTATTTAATAACATGTTTTTATTCTGATGTGACACTTAACAAATTAAAGCAAAATGATTAAGCAAATAAGCCTTCAAAGACAAAGGCCATTATTACATTTATAAAATGTATTATTACATTTATGAATCTCTCAGAACAAAGTTAATATTCAAAGAAATTTTGGATCCTGACAACAACTTTTGCAAGTTATAACTTCTCTGTTTCTTAAATTTGGTAATATTAATTTTGTTTATATATAAAATGGGGGTGATTTTACTTAAAATATAGAATAGTAGACCTTATATTAGTGACTTGGTTTCAAGTCACAGCCTAGTGCATGCTTTATTCTCACTATACACATCCCAGACTCATTCATAGAAAATGAAATACAAGAGTGCATAATGCACCAACTATTTCGCTATCTTTTCTGCCGGGTCTGCTATGAATACCTACTCACTTTGAACGATACCTAAAACTCCTAGATACATCACCAGAATTGTTCCCTTTTCACAGATGCCATCAGAAGAAGATTGGAGCAGGTTACTCATCACAATTATTAAAAATTAAGAAAGGCCACAACACAATACAATACTAGCATACACAATATTATTTATTTTACTATTGGACTAAACCATGGCATTATAGTCTGGATATTTGTATCTTTGCAAAATCAATATGTTAAAATCCTAACATTCAAAGTTAGGAACCAAGAGGTGGGGTCTTTGGGTGATGATTATGCAAAATCAATATGTTAAAATCCTAACATTCAAAGTTGGAACCAAGAGGTAGGGTCTTTAGGTGATGATTATGTCATGAGAGTAGAGCCTTCATGAATGAGATAAGGGTATCAAAGAGATGCCAGAGATAAGGGTATCAAAGAGTCTCTCACCATTTTTTTATCTTATGAGAATTCAACAAGATAACTGTCTTATCTGCTTCCTATCTGCTTCCCTCAGCGGTATATCTTCCCAAACCTAAGTAATTTAATCTGAAGCTATAGTGTCTTACTATGTCTTCCATCTGATTAGTTATGGTGCTTGGATCATTGAACTTCACTAAACTTCAGAAGTTTAGATGTTAGGATAAGAAGTTTGGTACTGAAAAAGTGTATCATGGTACTAAGTTCTCGACTTTCCCTGCACTAGTCTGAATCTCAGGCAAACCTGTACATCCTCCCCTTTTGAATACTTCCTCTATGAGTACCAATTGACCAAGATGATCATTGCTCATATTGACTTTATTTTCAGGCACGCTCAAATTAAACAGTAAAATATTTTAAAATTTCTTCCTAATTTGGCAAGAGCCTCCATCCAATAAAAATGATACAGTGGTTTATAATGAGCAGTTTGTATACTTTTTCTTTATGCGTATTTCAACTTGTGTTTCTATTTATTTTAGATTAAGAATATTTCCCATTACTGCCAAACAAGCACATTAATATGTTTTAATTTTGAGAATTTTATTTATTTACTTTTACCAAAGTCCTAATTCTTCCATGGAGAAAAGAGACCTCATTTTGCAAGTTGCAAGTTCTTGTTCTGCTGAAAATAATTCAAAAATATATAGGAGAGGTTTTTGTGTGTGTGTGGAGAGAAAAGTGTATAACTTTTACAGAAACAGTAAAGTTCTTACAAATAAGGTATAGAGGAGAAAAATGCTGCTAAAACCACAATAGCTGAATAATACCAATATACTCAGTAAGGTCTAGTTTTAGAAACATTATTGTAAAATATATAAATATTTCTATGAGATTATCCCTTCCTAAAATGTTAATTATATTGTCATTCATAGCTGAATGTCCCAGAAGGGAACTTTTAGTAAAAAATGCACTGAATATAATATAGAATTCAAGTAAGACCTTGAATCTCCTATTATTTGGTTTTGCAATAGATGTGAGCATTTTAAATGGTGCATCATTATGTATTAAAGTCAGAAAAGTTGGACAACTGTGCTTAAAGAAATCTCTGCTTCAGAATATGAACAATATATCTTCAGTCATTTGTTTGACTATAAGCCACAATCTTCCAGTATACGTAAGACATACTTATAAAGAGATCAGTTGTTATAAATATTACTTTTACTATTATTATCTATATATTATTACTGTAGAAAAAACAATTTAAGTTACATTTGTCACTATCTAAACAACTATATAGCTAAAATTAAGAATTTTTAATGCATATTAAAAATTTTGTTGGTTGGAAAGAAGTTTATTAAACTACTTCTCAAGTAGTGCAACTAGATGAAATAATTTTCTAGAAAAACCTGGCTAACCAACATTCTATTGTGTTTCCTTATTAGCTTATTGGATTTATATGAAATCACTCTGGAGACACAGAGGAATGTCTACTATTTCTCAAAAAAAAGTTCAATACTAAGTAAATATCTGTATTCTTTTTTTTTTTCCTACTCAAGAACCACTTCCAAAGGAGATGGAGAAATTGAAATAGTTTCTCCCTTATTATTCCATCCACATGGTTGGAAAAATGTAATTGTTAGAAAACAGAAATGGTCTATTTGACTGTTCAGAAAAAGCTTGTTTGATCCTGGAATAGACTTAAAAAAAATAACTTTATGACTCTGGTCATATTTTTTTTTGGCAGGGGATGAATTGTGGTGCTCACCCATAAGTCAGCTTCTAAATAAAATGTAAAAATATTGTTCCATATAGAAATTAAAAAAAAAAAACCTACACACTCTTTTCCAAGAAAAATATTGTTTTGTTCTCTTCTTTTAACAAGATAATAAAATTTTCTTTTCTGGAGATCTTTTAAAATTAAGAGAGTTTTTACCTGTCTACATGGTTTTGATCTTTCAAAAGAAAGGTGAAATGAATCATCTCCTCATTTTCATTTTAATCTTTAATTGTGTAAAGGCAAATTCAAGTTATTTGAGTTGATTATTTCTTTTCTTATTGAGAAATTATGTTTAGGCAGGAAAAATTTCACTGAATGTGTAAGCAGATAGTTTCTTTTGGAAAATAATTATTGCTGAGAAATGAGACCTATTAAAAACTAAAGAAACATAGTCATAGTAGAAAATTAGTTGCTTAAGTACAACCATGTATTACTTAACAACAGGCCAGGAAACATTCTGAGAGATTTGTCATTAGGTGATTTAGTCTTTGTACAAATATTATAGAATGTACTTACACAAACCTAGATGATATAACTCACTGTTCCAGGGCTACAAGCCTGTACACATGTTACTGTACTGAATACTGTAGGCAACTATAACACAATGTTAGGTATTTGGGTATCTAAACATAAGTTTATGAGACCACCTTATATGTGGTCAATCATTGTCTGAAATAGCATATGTGGTACATAACTACATATAATTATTAAACAAAAAATACAGAAAGGGGAATAAAGTCTACTCAGCTTACAGGAAACCTCTGTTAATATTTTAAATAGTAATGGAGAATCCTCATATAATATTAGTATTATAGAGATAGTACCTTGATATCAAAATATGGTAAGTAGCATTAAGTTGCCCACTTCTGGACATATGAAAAAGTTTATGCAGTCCTCAGGAAGTCATGAATAAACTACGAATAAATTGAGAAATTATGTAAGGCAAGAAGGAATATTTCACTCCAGGAAGAATCAGCTGCTACAGGTGTTCAGTTCTTTAAACTAATCTGACCCTTTCAGTCTGAATGTAATGTATATAAACTCAGGTTTTAAGAGTCCACCAGAAACCATGATCAAATGAACACAATTACTCTTTGAGTAAAAAATAACAAGTTTTTTTTTTTCCAAATGTATCTATAGATTGAACATAATCTCTATCTAATTTCAGCAGGCTTTGGAAATGCAAGTGACCTAGAATAGCCAAAACAATCTTGAAAATGAAGAACAAAGTTCTTTGGATGATTTATACAGCCTAATTTCAAAATTTACTATAGTTCTACAGTAATCAAAATAGTTTAGTACATGTATAAGGACAGACATAGATCAATAAAACAGAATTGAGAATCTTGACAAAAATCCTTACATTTATGGTCAATTGATTTTCAACAGGGATGTCAAGACAATTTATTGGAGAAAAATATTATTTTCAAGAAATGGTATAAGAACAATTGGAAAATCACTTGCAAAAGAAGAAATTTAGATCCCTAAATCATGACATACAGAAAAATTAACTTAAAAAGAATTATAAACCCACATATGAGTAAAGCTATTTAAGTTATAGAAGAAAACAGGATAAAAATCTCTGTAAACTTGTGTCAGGAAGAGATTTTATAGTTGCAATACCAAAAGCATAATTCATAAAAGGAAAAATTGATAAGTTGGACTTTATCAAAATTAAAAATGTTTGCACTTCAAAGGATATCAATAAGAAAATGAAAACAGGTCTTAGAATGGTAGTAAATATTAGTAAATCATATTATAAAGGACTTGTATCCAGAATAAACAAATGTTTCCTACCATTTAATAGTCTGAAGACAAATAACCTAACTAAAAATAGAAAAAAAGGATTTCAGCAGTTATTTTATGAAAAATATCGAAACAGCTAATCCATACATGAAAGGATGCTCAAATTACAGTATTTAGGGAAATGCAAATTAAAACCACAAATGAGATTCTGCTTCATATCTAGTAGAAAGGCTGTAGTAGAAAAATATCATTTCAAGTATTTGAGAGGATATGGAACTGGACTATTAAAGAATACTGGTAGAAATGAAAAGAATACTAGTAGATATTTTGAGACAAAATTTGGGGCATTTTTTAAGCATAAGTTTAAAGCATAACCCAGTAAGTCTACTTTAATATCTAACCAAGAAAAATGAAAACATACATCTACCCAAAGATTACTACACAAATGTCAGTGACAGCATTATTCAGTATAGCCAAAAGTTAAACATTTCAAATATCCATCTGATGAATGGATGAACAAATGGATGACAATGAAATATTATCCTGCGATGAACTACTGATACATGCTACAACATGGAAAAATTTCAAAAACGTGTTACATAAAAGATATTGGATGAAAAAGGCAACTTATTGTAGGATTCCACTTTTACAAAACTTTGAGAAATAGCAAAGTTATTACGATAGAACGTAGATTCACATTTGATTGGGCTGGGGTTGAGAATGAAGAGTACAACAATAGGGATCTTTGGGAGACACTCTAGATCTTCTACAAAGTAACATCACACACATCTCTGCATTATCTTTTGATTTCAGAGACCCAAATTTTTGTTTCCTTTGTTTTTCTCTGCTCTCATATCCCATTCATGAAAAGTAAATGACTTTGGTTCTGACTTCAATATATTATTAGAACCCACTTATGTTTCATTACTTACAATTATTCCACTTTGGAATAAAAGTACAAAGCCACCCCCCTTCTCTTGTGGGTTTCTACAGCGACCCCTCAACCAGTTTTGCTAATTTGAGCTTTGTACCTCTTACTAGTTTTCTTCAATACAACAGCCACAGTAATCCTTTAAAACTACTACAAGACAGATGATCTTGGAATAAAAGCTAAACTCTCATTATCTGTATCTAGTCTTCCACTTTAACTAATCTCTCATCACTTCTCTTTCTTTAAATGATTCTACTTCAGCCACATGACCTCAGTGTGTCTCAAATACTATCAAGTCATTCTCTGTAACTAAGGAAGGATCTTACGCTGTTAATTTCCTCTGCTAGAAGAAAGCTCCTTTTCTAAATACGCCTCTATATCACTAACCCCCTTACCTTCATCCCCATCCCTTTCATGAACAGTAGATACATACTCATGTACTAAATGATCTGGGCCCACCTATGAGTGAGAATATGCAGTATTAAGTTTTTTGTTTCTGTGATAGTTCACTTAGAATGAGGGTCTCCAGCTGTATCCATGTTGCTGCAAAGGGCATGGTTTTGGTCTTCTTTGTGGCTACACACTATTCTATCATGAATATGTACCACAGTTTTTTTTGTTTTTTTTTTAATCCAGTCCACTTTTGACAGATATCTAGGCTAGTTCCATGTTTTTGCTAGTTTGAATAGTGCTGCAATGAGCATACAAGTACAGGTGTCTTTCTGGTAGAGCAATTTATGTTCCTCTGAGTATATTCTCAAAAGTGAGATTGCTGGAAGTATGGAAGTTCAATTTTTAGTTCTTTGAGAAAACATTACATTGCTTTCCACAAAGGTCAAACTAGCTTGCATTCCCACTAACAGTGCAGAAGCATTCCCTTTTCTCCACAATCTCACTAACACCTGCTTTTTTTTTTTTTTTTTTTTTTTTTTCATCATGGCTATCCTAACCAGTGTGATGTAGTATTTCACTGTGGTTTTGATTTGTATTTCTCTGACGATTAATGAGGCTAAATATATCTTAATATTTGTTGGCTGTTTGAATGTCTTCCTTTGAGAAGAGTCTGTTCATGTCCTTGACCCACCTTTTAATGGGGTTGCATGTTTTTGTTTTTGTTGTTGCTGTTGTTGTTTTATCTGTCAATTTGTTGGAGTTGCTTGTAATCCTGGATGTTAGGCCTTTGTGGGATGCATAACTTGCAACTATTTTCCCCCCGTTTTGTTAGTTTTCTCTTTACTCTCTTCACAGTTTCAATTGCTATGAAAAATCTTTTTTGGCTTGATAAAGTCCCACCTCTCAATCTTAGTTTTTGCTGTATTTGCTATTGAGGACTTGGACGTAAATTCCTTGCCTACTCCATTGTTCAGGAAGACGTTCTCTAAACTGTCTTCAAGATTCTTCTAGGTTACAGTTTCACACATAAGTAATAGATCCATTTTGAGTTAAGCTTTGTATATGATGACATGTAGAGGTCCAGTTTCATCCTTCTGCATGTGGTTAGCTATTTTCCCAGTACCATTTGCTAATATGGTTTCCTTTCTTCAATGCTTATTTTCCCTGATTTTGATAAAAATGAGTTGATTGAAGGTCTGTGGTTTTATTTCCAGATTCTCTATCCCATTTCATTGGTCTATGCGTTTATTCTTGTACTAGTACCATGCTGATTTGATTGTTCTTGCCTTTTAGTAAAGTTTGAAGTCCAAAGTGTGATATTTTTAGCTTCTTCTTCTTTTTTTTTTTTTGTGCTGAGGATTGCTTTAGTTATTTGTGCTGTTTTTGCTTCCATATGAAATCCTGTACTGTCTTTTCTAGTTCTCTGAAAAATGATGTTGGCAATTTGATAGAAATTGCATTGAATCTGTAGGTTGTTTTGGATAGAATGGACATCTTGATGATAATAGTTCTTCCAATTCATGGACATGGAAAGATTTTACATTTGTGTCTTCTTTGATTTCTTTGAGCAGTGTTTTGTAGTTCCCATTGTAAAGTTCTTTCAACTCTTTGGTTAGGTGAATGTCAAAGTATGTTATGTATTTATTTTTTTGTGGCTATTGTGAATGGAATTTTTATTGTTGTTATTTTCAGCCTGCTTGTTGTTGGTATAGAAATACAACTATTTTTTGTGCATTGACTTTGTATCCTGAGACTTTACCAGTTGTTTATCAGTGTAAGAAAATTTTTGACAGACTCTTTAGGATTTTCTAGGTAAAAAAATTGTATCATCGACAAAGAAGAATGACTTAAATTCCTCTTTTTCTATTTGGATAGCCACAATTTCTTTCTTCTGCCTGAATGCTCTAAGACTTAAAGTATTATGTTAAATAAGAGAAATGAGAGTGGGCATCCTTGTCTTGTTCCAGTTTTAGGATAAACGCTTTCAGTTTCTGCTTATTATGAGGTTGACTGCAGTTTTTTCATGGATCTTATTTTTTTTTCAAGGAATGTTCCTTTGATGCCTGGGTGTTCAAGGGTTTTTATTTAAAAAGGAATGTTAGATTTTATCGAATTCCTTTTCTGCATCTCATGAGATAATCAAGTGGTTCTTTTTTTTTTTTATGCTTGTTTATGTGGTGGATTGCATTAATAGATTGTGTATAATGAACCAGTCTTGCATCCTGGGAATAAAGCTCACCTGGTCATGATGAATGATTCTTGAAATGTGCTGTTGGATATGATTTGCTAAAATCTTGTTGCAAATTTTTGCATCTATGTTCATCAGGGAAATTAGCATGTAGTTTGTTTGTTTTTTCCTTGTTAAGTTTTTGCTATTTTGGGGTATCAGGATTACATTGGCTCTACTGAATGAACAAGGAAAAAAAAATTATTCTTTCTTAATTGCCTGGAACATTTTCGATAGGATTGAAATAAACTCTTTCAAGTGCATTTTGTGAATTCAGCTGAGAAACAATCTGGTATAAGGCTTTTTTTTGGCAGGAAGTTTTCTTACTGTTGAGTTAATGTCTTGGATTGTTATGGTTTAGGTTTTCAATTTCTTCTTGTTTCAATATTGGGAGGTTATGTGATGCCAGGAATTCTTCCATTTCCTCTAGATTTTCTAATTTATTTGCATACAGATGTTCACAGTGATCTCTGATAATCTTGCAAATTTCTTCAGAGTCAATTGTGACATCAACTTTTCATTTCTAATTGTGTTTAGTGAAACTTTCTTTTTTTTGTCACTATGGCTAGGGGGTGAGTCAATCTTATTTATCCTATCAAAGAACCAGATTTTTGTCTTGTTGATACTGCTATGATTTTTTTGGTCTCTATTTCATTCAACTATGACTTCATTTTAATAATTTTAAATTTTTTACTAGTTGTAGGATTGGATTACTCTTGATTTTCCAGTTCCCTGAGGTGTGACATTAAGTTGCTTACTTGTGATTTCTCTATTTTCTTGCTATGTACATGCAATACTATGAACCTCCTTCAGAGCATTGATTTAATTATATCCCAGAGGTTTCAGTGTGTTGTGTCTATTTTTATTTGTTCCATGTATCTTTTATTTCTGCCTTGACTCCTATGCTAACCCAAAGTAATTCAGAAGCATGATGCTTAATTTCCATGTATTTGTGTGCTATCTGTGGTTTCTGTTAGTAATAGTATTTGTTTTTATTCCACTGTGGTCTAAAAAGATGCTTGGTGATAGTATTTATTTTTATTCCACTGTGATCTAAAAAGATGGCTTTTTGAAATTTGTTCACGCTTGATTTATGCCCAAATATGTGTATATTCTGTGGTTGTTGGGTGAAGTGTCCTATAGGTGTCTATTAGGTCAAATTTTTCTAGTGTTAAGGTTCTGGATTTCCTTGTGGCTTTCCTTGACTGCCTTTGTCATCCATAGTCCAAACTACATGTCTATCAGGCATAGGTTGTTCTGGATGGGTTCCATTGTTTGGGATTTGGGAGGCCTTTTTTTTTTTTTTTTTTTTTTTTTT
>NW_007251987.1:166012-192621 GCF_000164805.1 Carlito syrichta
AGTGCAGTGGCTGCTCCCGACCACCACAGCCTCGACCTGCTGGGCTCCAGCGATCCTTCCCCCTCAGCCTTCCGAGTAGCCAGAATTACAGGCACGCGATACCATGCCCGGCTGATTTTTTGGTTTATTGTAGAGATGAGGTCTCGCTGCCCAGGCGGGTCTCGAACCCACAGGCTCAGGTGGGAGGTCCTTTTATGGGTGATGCTCATTAAGTCTTTGGGCATTGCCAGTGTTTCTTTCACTGGTTCTTCTTCTTCTGTGAGAGAAGACTTACCTCTTTTTATTCTTTTGTTGTTTTTTAGTTATTTAAGGTTATTACTATTGGGATAACCTTTTTTGGGATATTTTTATTCCCACAGGCTGCCCCCCTGTTATGGTGCACTCACCCTTCTTCTGAGAATGGTAGTCCATGAGGGCCCGACCACTGTGGGTCCCTGCTGCTGTTCTAGGTTTAACTGTCCTATAAGGTTGCTACCATTTGGCTACTGCTGGAGAGTGCCTACAAGTTTTCCAGTGATGAGAAGGCACATGGTTAAATTCTAAGAGAAGGTGGTCATCAATCTCTCTGCAAGACCCTCTGGAGAAACTCTCTAATGCCTCGATCTATGGACTAGTCTGCAAGATGTACAATGGAATGGGTTTTGTTCTTATCTCCATCTCAAGGGCTGTATTATTGTCTCAGATATAATGTGCTGAGTCAGTTGACCTCTGGCCAGGAGGTGGTACTTGCAGGACATAATCAGCGGTGTTGTGGCTGTGAGCTTTTTTGCTTGTCCTTGCTTCTCCAGCTAAGCGCATAGGTGACCTAGCTCACAATTGGCTACCCCAGTGGGAAATGGGTCCCCTGTCCACTGTGGCCATACTGAGGGGATGGCTGAATCTTTTCTGTTTTACAAAAGAGTTCACATGGTGAGAGAAGGGCTGCCAGGATGACAGTCCCACTCCCACTCCTGGCCCCGTCCTTTTCTTTGTCTGAGGCTATCTGCACTCACAACCCAAAGTTTCTTTCTGCAGCAAAATTTTTCCCAAAGGCTGGAACCCAGCTAGTCCGTATTGCAGATCCCCAGCTGTGTGTACTCAATTGTAATCAGAAGAGGATTTGGGCCCCCTAGACACTGTGGCAATGCTGCAGGAATGGCAGAACCACTCATTGCACAAAAGTGTTCACATAGGGAGACAGAGGTTACCAAACAATTGGGTCCTGCCTGACTTTTCTTCCTTTATTAGAGGCTGACCGCACTCAGAACTCACATATTCTTTCAGCTACAGGGTCTCTCACTGCAGCTTGCCCCAAACTGGAGCTGCCGGCAATGGGAGAACTTGCCCTTGTGGCAAATAAAGGCAGCGGGACTGGGGTTTTTTCTTGGCCTGGGAGCTGGCAATTGAGCACTGCCTGCAAGGAAAGGGGTCTCAGAGAGGATTTGGCCATAGGCATTCAGAGCTCCAATAGGTTTCTAGGTATATATGGGCTCTGAAAGCGTGCAGCTGTGCCATATCCAGGCTGTTTTCTATGTGGGACTGGAGTCTCCTGAGGCTCAGGAGAGCCCTCTCGGTCCACAGCAGGAGCAAGTGTTAAGTTCCTAATTTACCACACACCATTTCCCACCCATATCTAGAGCCTGCTCTCTGCTTCTGTCTTGAGCCAGATGGGGCTGAGGCTTCCTGCTTCCAAAACAGGCTGCCCATTCTCTCTTCTTCCTGCTCTCTGTGTGTTCCAATGCTCCTTCACCGGTTGTGGGGTTCATCCTCTGTCTCAATATGCTCCGATCCTGGTCTCCGACTGCTGGAGTTTTCTTCCTTTGTTTACTTCTGAAAGAGGCACCAGTCAACTGTGTCTAAATGGCCATCTTTAATCCCCCCATACTCATCTTTTAAATAAAATTCAGATGTAGTATAGACAATAAGAGTAATAGATAGTGATATTTTTCTTTTAATGCAATCAGTGTATTAAACGCAATTATCTTAAATTGATAACAATAACAATTCATTTCCAGTACGTTTTGTAATCTTCTTGAGCAAAAACTTAAAATTGTAAGTCAGGATAAAATTAAATGCTCAAAATAAAAGTTATATATAACAATTTATGATTGTTCTACATTTTTGGTAGAGTATGAGCAATATTTTCTGGTTGACAATTTATTTTTGCTAACTTACTCTGAATCTGTCTATTAAAAAGAGGTTTCAAAGACAGATAACTTTATTTTTACAAGTGTATTTTTAATGGAAAATCATGATAAAAACAGTGAGCCAACAGTAGTATTCATTAAACTTAGTCATGAATACGTTTAAAAATTTACTGTTAGCTGCTGTCTTGCAGTCAAATAATTTTAAGGATGCCAACCAATTATTAAAAGTTATGATTCTTTCAAAGCTAGGTAAAAGTTCTCTTTTCTCTACCGTGACCATAAAAAAGCAAATAAATATACGCGTGGAGTGCAAATCAAATGAAGGAAACAGTTTATTCACACTCACACACACACACAAAGTTTCCAAATTAGATATATAATAATAGCATCTTTTATTAACAAAATCTAATTTTACTTTTCATAAGGATATCTGAAATGGGAGAAAGGACTGGGGAAAGTAAGTTTTCAAAGCAATGACTTCTTTATAGCTGGAAGGCAGGTTGAAGAAAATTGATCTGAGCATAAAACTGTGTTGAGAGCTCTCTTAAAGTCCTAGGATGTGTTACACTGATGGGTAAGATTCTTACAAGAAAGAAGAGGGGAAAGAGAGTTTAGAATACATTTATTTTCTTACTGTGTTGGTTTTAAGTTATGAGTTTTCCAAACCAATTTTTAAAAACAGCTTTGTTTAGATATAATTGACATGCAATAAACCACATATTTTTAAAGTCCACAATTTGAATTGTTTTGATTTACCTATATATGTCGGTGAAATCATCTCCATAATCAAAGTAATGAACATATCTGTCTCCCTCAGAAGTTTTCTTGTGTTGCATTATAATCCATCCTTCCCACTCCTCCCTCCCCAAGACACGTTCCTAATCTTTAGACAATCACTGACCTCCTTTCTATCATCATAGATAGGGCTTCACTTACTAGAATTACATAAATATAGTCATACACTACATTCTGATTTATTTGACATAACATAATTAGGTTGAGCTTAATCCATGTTATTATGGATATTAACTTTTCATTACCATTCATTGCTGAATAGTATTCCATCTGATAGAAAAATCACAATTTGTTTATGCACTTACCTGCCAGATAACATTATTTTGTTTTATGTCTAACATTGCTTCATGTATTTCTTGCTTACTTTGTCATGCAATCTGAAAATCTCTGCCTTTTCATTGGAATGCATATGCCATGTAAATTCATGTAATTTTTATATGGTTGGATTTAAGTCTGGCATATTGCTATTTATTTTCAATTTGTTCAGTCTGTATTTGTTTTCATATTCCATGTTTTACACCTAACTTTTATTGGATTATTATTCTAATCTCAGTTTATTTCTTTTTCTGATATTGGTGATGGCACTTTATTGTGTTATATTAATGGTTATTTTAGTGTGTACAGTATTGATCTTTAGTTTATCACAGTATGTCTTCAACAGTTTTATACCTCATAGTAGTAGAATTCCATTTTTCTTCTCCTGGCCTTTGTGCTGTTGTTTTGCATTTTGCTTCAGAATATGTAATAAACTCCATTTTATATTATTTTTATTTTTTTCTAGACAGACAATTATTTTTTAAAGGTATAAAATATTTTTAAAAGCTCATATATTTATTTATATAGATACTATTTTTGGTGCTCTTCTTTTCCTGTGTATAAGTTCAGATTTCTTCTGGTATTATTTTCTGTTTGCTTGAAGTTCTCCCTTCCACATTGTTGGTACCATAGTTCTGATATTTATAACTTCTTTAGGGTTTTTTGTGTGTGTCTAACTAGTGTTTCTTTTACTTTCATTTTGAAGGTAATTTTTATTGGCTATAGAATTCTCGGTTAATAATTTTTTTTCAGTCCCCTATAGATACTGCATCACTGATATCTGATTTTTCTTCTTTCTGATGACAAAATTGTTGTCATTTTAATCTTTATTTATCTGTGTATCTAATATGTCTTGTCTTTGCTGTTCTTAAGATTTTTTTTCAGGATGAGTAGTTTATACAATTTAAATGAGATGATTGTGACAGGACTTTGTGTATTTTTCTTCATGTTTCTTGTGATTAAGATTTATTACACTTTTCAGACATGAAAAATTATAGTTTTCATCAGATTTTGAGAATTTTGATCCATTATTTCTTCAAATATTTATTTGCCCCTTTCATGGACTCCAAATAAGGGTGTACTTGAAATGTACCCCAATTACTACTTGAAGTTGTCCCATAGTTCATTGTTGCTCTGTTAATATTTTTTAGTCATTTGTTTCATAACGTGTTTCATTTTGGATTAAAAAAAAAAATTCCTGTGTCTTTAACTTCTCTATTCTTTATTCTGCAATTATTGATTATTTGTTAATTCTATCAGTGTTTTGTTTTTGTTTTTTAATTTAAGACATTGCCATTTTTATCTATACAAATTTGTATGAGCTCTTGTAGATGTTTCCCCTCTAATTCCATTGGGTGATTCGTTTCTCAAACTTAGGTATTTTCATCATATGCATAAGTTGGTTGATCAGTACTCAACAGAATATTAAAGTGAGACTCTGTGAAGATCTCTGAAATTTTTCCCTATGTTGGCTTCTGTTTTCTGGCTTTCTGAACTCAGGCTGCCTTGGTTGCTGAGAATCTCAGCTCTATCTACTTTGCCTCAGAAAGCTTTAGAGTACTGTCTGGAGTCCACCTCATTGATCAATTATCTGGAAATCTTATCCTGGCATTAAGCTGGGGCAGTCATAGGACCTCTGTCTTTTGTTTTCTATGTCACTATTCTTAGTTGTCTGGCAGTGTTTGTTTCATATGGTTCCTCAGTTTCCTTTTTTTTTTTTTTTTCATGTGAAGGAATAAATCTAGACTCTGTTATTTCATCTTGGTCTGAAGAGCAGATGTTCTGAATAGTTTTCTAGTTTAATTCTTTCTACATGTAAAATGGAATATTCTCATAAAAGAAGTAAGACTACATCAAAGAGCAAATAGCAAATTTATAAATTAATACTATACTATTTACTATTTATTCTTAGTTTTTTTAGGTGGCATAAAGATTACCTTGGCTATATTAGATGTCTCTAAAAGCATACATTAAAGTTTTATTTTATGTTAATACTCATTTCTGTTTATGTATGATCAGTCAGTAGAGATTATTGCTCCATAGTATGATTACTTGTTTTTTATTGAAAACATACTGACAGGAACTACCAGATCAGTTGATGTTATTAAACTAACTTGACAAGTTGTTTCAAGCCAATGTTTTCCTGATGAAGGAAAATTACTTACCAATTTGTGGTCTCTGTTCTAGACCAACTAAATAAAAATTTATAGATGCACGATATAGACTTTTTTATTAGAACAAATCAAATTAGAAACGGAAAAAAAAAGGAAAAGCAATATTATCTTTCTAGTACAGTAAGTATCAGTCAGGTTTGGGAAGCACCAACCAATACCTTTACCTATAGGTATTTTAAACATCAGAAAAACGATTTATAGAATGTTACATATTTTGAAAATCCTCAAATATGGCTACTAAGGGTCCTACTCTCCCAATTGTGTTTTAATCAGTCATGTCTTGTTTCTAAAATGTGTGGAATATAATGTATAAATTTAGAAATGTGAACATGATAACCAGCTTGTATGCAGCTAACTTCTATTGTTGTTATGAAAAATAATACTGAAAAGCAACTATTTTAACATTAGCTTCAGAAATATAAAAAATAATTGGTTTTCTTCCTCGATTAATAAATTTTATAAAACCTCAATACATTTAAATCTTAGTTTAAAAAATTATTACACATGCAATATCATGTTTAAATAACGATGGCCTTTTGAGAATAAAAAACAGCTTAAACATCAAAAAACAAAAAGAAAGGAAAAGTCTAGATTTTGTCATTTGGAATACCCATACTGTGGTCTCCAAATTCACATGTTGAATCTTAATCTCCAATGTGATAGCATTAAGGGGTGAGACCTGCAGAAGGTGATTAATTCATGATAGCTCTATCCTCATGAATGTGATTAGTGATCTTATAAAAACAATCAAAGTACCTATGGGACACAATGTTCACCATCTGGGGAATGGGATACTTGATACCCAATTCACTCCACTACGCAATATGTCAATGTAACGAATACGCATGTGTATCCCCTGAATCTAAAATTAAAAAGCAATTAAAGGAAGCATCTTAGTCCCTTTCGCCCTTCCACCTTTTACCATGTAAAAACACCGCAACAAGATACCATCTTGGAAGCAAAAAGTGGGCCCTCGCCAGTTCAAGCCTTAGACTTGGTCTTAAACTTAGCAGCCTTCAGAACTGTGAGAAATACATTTCTATTATTTATAAAATTCTTGTTTTTGTTTCTAATAACAATAAGAATAAACTTGGGCACTCAAGTTCAAATTGCTTAATATTACAAGCCTAAATTAATCTTCTTATATGGAAAATAGGTAATGTAAAACTTACCCATGGGTTGTTATGAGAGGATGTGTGCAAAAGTTTCTAGAACAAGCTGGGCTCAGTGACCCATCCTGTAATCCCGCGCCTTTGGGAGGCTGAGGTGAGTGGATTGCCAGAGTCCGTGGGTTCGAGACCCGCCTGGGCAGCGAGACCTCATCTCTACAATAAATAAAAAAATTAGCCGGGCGTGGTAGTGCGTGCCTGTAATTCCGGCTACTCGGAAGGCTGAGGCGGAAGGATCGCCGGAGCCCAGCAGGTCGAGGCTGCGGTGGCCGGGAGCGGCCACTGCACTCCAGTCTGGGCGACAGAGTGAGACTCCAACTCAAAAAAAAAAAAAAAGTTTCTAGAACAGTACCTATTAAAAAACATATGCTTATTAAAGGTATATTTTTATTTTCTTTCTTTCATGGCCCCACATTATTTAGAGATAATAGAAGTTATGTGTAATTTAAAGATAAGCTTAAAATATTAATTCTAATATCAGCTCAGATTATGTCAGAAGCTGCAATAATTTTATTGATAAGTGTATTCTGAAAGTACATGTATACATTTTTTAAAGTGTTAATCCACAGATTAAAAATAACTTAATTGGAAATGGCTAATTGCCAACATCTGTTATCAAATTACTACATTTTGTTTATTCTACTTAAAAAAGTGTTTTCTCCAGAATAATTAGAATGCTTAATTGTGTATATTCATATTATTTTACAGATGAAGACATTATGTGATGTCATCTACTCTAAAATCTTATTTATTTTATAGAAGGTGTTGTCATAAAATCTTTTAATCTGGGTTTCTATTATCTGTAGAAAATAATCATAATTTATTTACTGCTTTTGAATTACTAGAGACAAAGCTTCTTGAAAGTATTTTTAGATCTTCATGACATCTGGTGAAGTACTCTACTAACAAAAGTACTGATGAACAGAAATCAAAATATATAATCAAAAATATAATCTAAAATAAAGTATTTTTAGATCTTCATGACATCTATTTTATGTTTCATTGTAGCCTTATTTCACTAAGTAAATGTATCAAAAGTTGTTTGGGGTCCATGTAAACTGGGATTATGCTAAAACATAAGCTGTAGAATAGCAGGAGTTTTAAAATTATTTTATTTACTACTATACTGAAAGCACATAGGGGCGTACTTGACATCTAATAATGATAAATATTTGCAAATCATACTGAATAAATGAATAAAACTAGCTTTTTCAGATACTGTATAGCAAAACTTTCTTTAGAGCCATATTTGAGTCTTATGTTATTCTAGCTATATTGTACTTTTAGAAGTATCTCTTTTTTTCACTTATGGCTAAGAAACTTCAGAAATGATGTGGTCCAATTTTGGCTACAGCTTATCTCTGTATCACACCAATCAAAAATAGAGGATTCAAAAGGTGAAACATGGTAAGGTAAGTGTTGAACTGAGAATGGTAGGTTTAAAGATTTTGGAAAACTCTAAACATACCCTCTCAAAGTTTTGAATAACTTAGAAACTTTATAAGCAATATTTGCAGTTTGTTGTATTCAGCAATACTCATTCAGTTGCAAGTAACAGACACAACTTGACCAAGTTTGAGTGGAAAAAAAAGAGAATGATACTATACAGATGCAAATGAACCATACTACAGAAAACTTGGAATCAAACATTTTAGGATTTGCTCTCCTTGCCCCTTTCTGACTACCAGCAACATTTGCAATTCAGTGAATTAGTAAATACTTTTGTAGTTGCAGGTGATACAGTCAGCTACATCAGTTTTCTCTTTCTAGCCACTTCGGAAGCACTTTGGATAGCTCCAGAACTTTACATTCAAGACTTCACTTAATGCAGAGTGTAGCTAAATGTTTTGTGTCCTCAGTCTGATCATCCCAGGTAGGAACCCTCAGTGCCAAATTGAATTACAGATCTGTCTTTCAATTGTAAAACATGATAAAGATCCATGATCAGCAGAAATGACTGAGCTTGAAACTACTGTGGTGATGCGTCAGCTACTCTGTTATTCACCAGTATGGACACCGGATTGGCAGCAGAGAGGAAGCCAATAGAAACATTGTGTTCATGATAATGATATGGATTAGACTGTTTTTACTGAAAGTCTGTTAAACTTGGTGGTAGCATCTGTTAAAAAAATACGGATCTATTTTGCAAACAATATCATGAAGGTACAAAACACTCTTTTGGTAATTATTCTGTAAGTAAAGTTCCTTATTGATGCAGGCATCGCAAATGACATCTGTATGAAGCACGTTAACTATGTTAGTAGTACCTATGAAAGTATTTATGAATTCTAATCAATGCTACCAGCTGAGATACTTTAATTCCTAGAAAAATATAATTTTATTATAATTTTGGCATAAAAATATTTCAAATATTTGTAACTGTAGCTGAACCAAAGTCTCTTCAATGAAGATGCCAGGAAGCAGGTTAGAAACATTTTAGAAATGACAGGACTCGTTTTTAAAATACATTTTCTATGTCTTCAGGGACAAAAGCATGGAAAGAAAGTTATATTCTCTAAGCTTCCAAACTTCCCCTGAAACTTTCTGGAGAAAACTTGAAACGTGACATACAAAGTAAGACAGTGATCACATTGATGGCTAACGCATCATGTGTCCTGCAGAAGGTGAGAATGACAAAACTATGAGAATATGCTCCTATAAGTTCTATGACTCTGAACGTGAAACAGATCAAGTTTAAGCCCCTCAAGGGCCAGATATGGGCATGGAAGATTAATAAGGAAAGCTCCTGTTTTTCAGATATATCAGGACCTATCTCTCCTCCAAGTTAGACTCATGACTTTCATAGAACCCTCACTATGGAAAAGAGAATCCCATACCACACCCTTTAGTTCCCTCTCATCCCACCATTTTCTTTTCTTTTCTTTTCTGTTTTTTTGAGTTGGAGTCTCACTCTGTCGCCCAGACTGGAGTGCAGTGGCCGCTTCCGGCCACCACAGCCTCGACTTGCTGGGCTCCGGCGATCCTTCCGCCTCAGCCTTCCGAGTAGCTGGAATTACAGGCATGCGCTACCACGCCCGGCTGATTTTTTGATTTATTGTAGAGCTGAGGTCTCGCTGCCCAGGCGGGTCTCGAACCCGCGGGTTCAGGCAATCCACTCACCTCAGCCTCCAAAAGGCGCCGGATTACAGGCTGAGCCACCAAGCCCGGCTACCAATTCCACCATTTTCTAAGAGTTCGCCCAACAACCTGACTAGAAATTTCTCGTGGGCGCAATTTCTCCCCTTCATACCTCCAGAACCTTACATGGATTGTTTAGATGATGCCCTTTATGCTGTCTTCTTTCTCCATAATTGTAAAAACTATTTAAACACTGCTCTTATTGGAAACTAAAGGTTTGATCTTGCTTCCGTCTCCACACGTCACCCATATCCCTGCCATATATTTAAGATATGGTATGTTTTCTTTATTTTCAAAATTAATCTTGACTACTATGGAATTTTTTTTTTTAAGCAATGGAGAATGGTGGGAAAGTTAAGGCATCAAAAGATAAATTTATTTTGTAGTTAAAAATTACAAATTTTCAAGTCAATGTGAAATTCATTAAAGGGGCTTTATTTCATTTTGCTTAAAAAGTCAGATAAGTTGCAATTTTAAATAGAAGCAAACTTTGTGAAAAAGGCGATGAATCGTTGAAATGAGCAATAATTATACAATCTCATATTACAAGATACCAAATAAATGTAATATGACCTAATATAGGTCAAATACTGTTCAATATTTTAATTAACTGATTGGGAAGCAGACTGAAACATGTGCTGATTATCTAAGCAGGTAAGGAAGTATGGGGAAATTGTAAATTCTTGAGTAGATAGAATTATAATACCACTCTCTTTTGAAATTAGACCTATACTTCCATGCATAAAAGGAGATTTTTTTCTTTAAAAAAATTTTGAAAGAAGTGACAAGCAAAAGTATAGTTGAAGAATGATCATTGTTTATTTTCTCTCATTTATGTCTATTGTCACATATGTATGCTCTCTCTGACTATACCACACTGGAAAACAAAATGAAATTTTAGTCATAAATATTACTTGGAAAAAATCTAAATGATTAAATATAAAAAAAATACAATATCACATGAAAAGCAAATTTGAATGAAATGTTATTTTTGAACTAGTTTTTTTTTTTTTTTTTTTTGGTTTTTGAGTTGGGGTCTCACTCTGTCACAGGCTGGAGTGCAGTGGCACACTCATGACCACAGCAGCCTCCACCTGCTGGGCTCAGGTGATCCTTCTGCCTCAGCCATCCAAGTAGCTGGAACTATAGGCATATGCTGCCACCCCGGCTATTTTTAAAATTTATTGTAGAGAGGAGGTCTTGCAAATTTGCCCAGGCTGGCCTTGAACCCATGGGCTCAGGCAATCCTCTCACCTTGGCCACCCAAAGTGCTGGGATTATAGGTGTGAGTCACCGCGCCTGGCCTTTTTTTTTTTTTTAAAGAAAAATTGGTGGTTTAACTCACCCATGCCGGCTCTGGTATGTCTTTCCTTTTTTTCTCTCTTCTTTCTTTAATAAACTTTGTGAAAGAAAGAAAGAAAGAAAGAAAGAAAGAAAGAAAGAAAGAAAGAAAGAAAGAAAGAAAGAAAGAAAGAAAGAAAGAAAGAAAGAGAAAGAAAGAAGGAAAGAAAGAAAGAGAAAAATCAAGTTTAAGATTTGCTTCTTGCTTATTGGGAAATTAGGATTGAAATTTTTTTTGTCAAAATTATAATGAGGAAGAGATAGAACCAAGATTGAAACTAAGCCCATTACACTGATTTTATCCCAGTCTGCAATTTTTTTTTTCTCAAAATAGAGACTGAAGACAGGTAATAGTAACAGGAAATCTCTCTGAGAATATGAAAGCCTTTGGCGCCATAAATCATAGTATGCATTTTCCTATGATTTGTAATGTTTTGTTAATTAAACCTAAATAATCAGTCTGTTTAAATGGTTTTAAAAGATGGGAAAACATGACAGACTTGAATCACGTTCAGAAATACAATATCATAGAGTAAAATATAATAGCTCATTTTTTATGGTATTATAGTTGATGACACAGGTATTTTGCTGGTAAGAAAGTATAGTAATATATTCATTAGTAATATTCCGATAAGTTTAGACATTAGGAAGAAGTTGGTTCATTTCACTTTATTTGCCTAAATTGTGTGTCTTTTAAAAAGACACAGATATACATCTTTTTTATTTTTATTCTAAAATCTACAAATGTATATTTAATATTCTAAACTTGGAATAAAATGCAAAATGTACAATAAGAGTACCAAGATAAAGTAAAAGGGTTAAATGGTTGGGTATTATTTCAAGCCAACTAACACAAAAACAGAAAACCAAATACCATGTGTTCTCACTTACATATCTTGAGAGAGGTAAAAAGATTGGAGACTAGAAGAGACTAATTGATTATCAGAACAACATTCAGCATAATCATTCAATAAGTTTTGCTACCTAAAATCTTATCTCCTCAAAGCAAAAATGTTTATTTATTTCTAATACATAATTCCTACCAAAGTGTTGAATATGTATTAATGTACATATTTACAGTATTTATCATGGTGATTATAATAAAGATATAAAACACGTTAAAATAAATTCAAATTTACAAATACCATTTATTAAAAAATGGTTGCAGAAATGACTAGACAAATTGGAATATTAATCTTAAGCAAGTTAAAATAATATGACAAAAACTAGATCATGTGAATGAGTGTCAGTCTTCTTATAGCTACATCTTTTACATATATATCATGTGCTATATATGAAAATAAGTACATTGTGTTTGATTTCTGTTATGACAAAAAGCTGTCAAGCTCCTTTTCCTGAGGAGTAAAGATAGAGTAGAAGCTGTAACAAAGACTATCATCTCACGTTATTCACTATGAAATTTTTCTCCCTTTGCTCAACAAAACTGAAATTGCTTGACTTTACTTTTATGCAAATGTAATTGTATGCAATAAAATAGATTTAACTCCTGAACATATCAAATCTCTCTAGAAATTTTGGAATTTTATAACTCAATGAAATCCAAAACAGAACAAAAATCATCTGACAAAATGTATATCCCAAGGGATTTACATTTTTTAATGTCATTATTACTTAGACAATCCTATTTTTTAAGATAAAACAATGTCTTTATTTTCTAACAGGAATCTCCTTGTGAAAAATGTGTACACATATTAGTATGCACACTGAGATATGTATAAATACAACAAAATAATGCAAATATGGTATTCAAAAGCTGAAATGTCTATTTATGGCTTATTAAAATTATATTTTATGAGTTTATCTACTAGTTATTTTCAGGAGCAAGACTTCTTATATAGAGAATTCCACCAGGAAACCATCTGTACTCATCACAAAATTGTCACAAACACAAAAAAAGAATGTACATATAATAAAAACAATACTCTAACATTCCAGAAAAAAGATAAGTACTTCTAATTTCAGACAAGAAAAATTAGGACTTGTATTATTTCATTTAAAATCACTTCATATTTTGAAGTAAAGATTTAAACAACGTTTGTGGAAGAGAGAACAGTAAGAATGGGTACAAAATCACATGCTAAACATCTCTTGTGATTCCATGAGAGGCAGAAGACAGGTATGATGTGAATTTTAGATTATTTTTCTTTTGACATTGACTCTAATAATTAATATGTTGTAATGACCAACATTTCACAGACTCCTTTATCGGTAGAGCACATGTTTACATATGAAGACAATACAAGAGATCTCACAAAAATGTATTAGAAGTTAATTTGGCAAGATCATAGGATCTCAAAATGTAAGTTCAATATACAAACATAAACTGCATTTCTATAAACCAGTAACAAACTCTTTAATAATAAATTTTTAAAATAACTCCTTTTACAATGCATCAAAATAGATGCTTAGTAAAAAGTCCATTAAAAGATATAAACATCTATAAAATGAAAACATCACTGAAATTAAATAGGACCTAAAAAATAGACATACCATTTTGAGAAAAACTAGTATGTAAAAATGTTCTTCTCAAGTTAGTAAATACATGTAACATAATCATAATCAAAATCTTACTAAGCTGTTTAAAAATTATAAGACAACTTTTTATACTAAATTATTAAATTATATAAAAGTGTTGAATTATTAAATCATATTTGAACAAAACTAGATAATATGTACCACCTGACCTAAAGAAACTATACATTTACACGAATTAAGACAGTATGGCATTGCCATAAATGTAGATATATATATCAATGAAACTGATTTGAAAGATACCAAATACATCTATACATTCAGTTTTGACAAAATTGCCAAAGTAATTCGAAAAAAAAGGCTTTTTTTTTTTTTTTCAGTAAATGGTACCGGATTAACTGGAAAACAATGTGGAAAAAGAAGAAACCATCTCTTCAGTAGATAAGCATAAATTATTCTAAATTGAGCATAGATTTAAACATAACAGTTAGCATGTTAAAAGTTCTAGAAGCAAACCAAAGATAGTATTAGTCAGGACACAAAAAGCAAGAACCATAAAACTGAAATATGCTTCGTGAAAATTAAATATGTATTAGTCAAGAAATACTAACCATAAAAAAATCAAAAGTTAAGTCACAAATTGTAAAAAAAATTACAATAAATACACCTGTGTGATTTTATGCAAGGGATTGTGTGAAGTCTGAGGGCTAATCTACTTTTATTTTCTTCTGGAAAGTTATACAGCAATGACGCTTTGAGAATTAAAAGGCAGACTATTTTAATATGTTTTGCTACCACCACCAACGTTTTATATAAAGGTGATCTTTATAATATCAAAAGTACATCAAAATCATTCTAAAACTATCTAATGTACATATTATAAGTAGTTTCTCATGTTGTTTTGTGTAGTCTATTTTTTTTTTCGACTGAGCAACTCTCATTTTTTTCTTCAAATTTCAAGTTTAGTCATAGAAAAAGAAATCCTCGCCGGGCTCGGTGGCTCAGCCTGTAATCCCGCGCCTTGGGAGGCTGAGGTGAGTGAATTGCCTGAACCCGGGGGTTCGAGACCCGCCTGGGCAACTTTGCGAGACCTCATCTCTACAATAAATCAAAAATCAGCCGGGCGTGGTAGCGCGCGCCTGTAGTTCCAGCCACTCGGAAGGCTGAGGTGGAAGGATCGCCGGAGCCCAGCAGGTGGAGGCTGCGGTGGCCGGGAGCGGCCACTGCACTCAGTCTGGGCGACAGAGTGAGACTCAGACTCAAAAGAAAAAAAAAAGAAAGAAAGAAAAAGAAATCCTCAAAATTGCACTTTTCCCTCTTGTATATGAACGGTGAGTAAGGCAGTAGCCTTCATGAGAAATAAGCAAATTTTAAGAACAGTGTTCCTAAAATGACTATTGCTATAGTTTGTGAAGTGTATATTTGAATTTTCATTGTAACATATCAATTATGAGTCATAAATAACTTCCTCAACCCTCTGTTATTTCATTTGCAAAAATGGAGTTGTGACTCAAGAAAAATAATGCAAACCAAATTGCTTGATGTTGTACCTGAAACTTGACAGTCTTAAGTAATAATTAGTTGTCATTTTTATATTATTTATTATTGTTATTATGTTTAGAGACATTTTAAAACTTTTTTCAGAGGTTGTGATTGGATAATTGCTTCTGCATTAATTCTCATGAGAGTAAGCTCATATAGACCAAGTTAAATAAGAGTTTTGAGGACCCAGAATATTATTCCAATTTTAAAATTATTTTTAAAACAAATTTCTTCCATAAGAATAAAAATGAATTTTTGAAATGTCAATTCCATTTGAAATAAATGTAAAAACAGTTCATTTTATTAGCGTTTGATTGTTTAAAAATTAGATCACTTTAGATTCTGGTTTCAATATGAAAGGAACTTGGAAGTTATCACTCTTAACCTTTACCAAAAGAAAAAGTTGAACAAATTATTTCTTTAGGCTCATTAAAGAATTGAGGACACTAGGCAAGTTGCCACTAAAATATCCTAGGAGACATGTATAGTCAAAGAAATCAACCAAGTTTTTCTTACCTGGAAAGAAAGCTGCTAAAGCCTTAAACCAGCTGGGATAGCTGAGAAATAATATGATAATTTAACAAATTGTTAAAGGCTGGATGTGGACTTGAATGAGAGAAAAATATTTAGGGACTACAGTCTTAAAAGAGCACCACCACTTTGTGTGCTTTCTCATAAGAGTCATGGAATAGGGATTCAAAACGTTTATTAGGAATATCCAGACAAGGAAGGGAGTAAGAGCACGAGAAAATAACCATGACACAGTAGAAACACTTGCAAAGGTCATAGCCCAGAGGCACAGGGACACTGAAAGTCTGAAACTTAATTGGGAGATAATTGACTACTCCCTCTCCACCACACTTTACCACCACTCAAAGCTTCAGCATAATAATTATAGCTAAGAGTTCCTCTCTGAGAGGAAGAAAATATAGGGAAGCCCAAAATTAAGCAAGGAGACAAAAATATGGATGATAAAATATTTTGAAGCCTTTCGTACCTATGAATATCACAAACATTAAATACAGCCTAACTTCTAGGCATACTAATGTAAATCTTCACACGAAATGTCTCTATACATCAGTTTTTAATACCAGACATAATATTGGTCTTTCAGCAAAAAATTAAAAGATGTGCCAAATACAAGTAAAAGTATGGTTTGAGAGACAAAACAATTATCAGAACTAGACTGAAATATGACACAGATGATGTAATTATTAGAATTTAAAATAGCTACGATTAATATGTTCAGTACTCTAATGGAAAAATGTAGGCAAGATGCAAAACATATGACTAACGTAGGAGGAGAATAGAACTCAAAGAAAATATAAAAAGACGATGCAAAAACTTTAAAAATAAATATAAATGAAGTATGCCCTTGATGGACTCATCAGTAGAGTTGGTGTAGCCAAGAAAAGAATCAGTGAACTTGAACATAGGTCAATAGAAACTTCTCAAACTGAAATGCAAGGAAGAAAAATAAGACAAAAACAGAACAGAACATTGAAGAGCTGTGGAACAATTTCAAATAATATAATATCTACATTATGTTAGATAACCAGAAAGAGAAGAGAAGTGAGAGAAAAGAAAGCCGAATAGAGATTTGGAATAACAATAGCTGAGAATTTTCCAGTATTAATGAGGCACTAAACTCAGAGAACACCAGATAGGATAAGTATCTTTTCTCAAAATAAAGCAAAAACAAACAAAAAATTAATAAAAAATCAACTATTACTAGATGTATCATATTCAAACTGCAGAAAACCACAACCAATTTTTTTTAAAAGCCAGAAAGTAGGAAGAGACACAATAATGTTAGTGCCTGTAAAGAAGCATGGATAAGAATTTCCAGCCAACTCATCAGATACTAGTAAAGCAAGTGGAAAACGAAGTAAAATATTTAAATTATTGAAAGAAGAGAAAACTTACCAATAAAGTAAAATATTTAAATTATTGAAAGAAGAGAAAACTCTACATTCAGCAAAATTATCCTTCAAAAGTGGAGGGTAAATACTTTCTTAGACAAAAGCAGAAGAATTCCATTTGGAGGAACTGTCTGGCAAGAAATTTAAATCACAGGTGTGATCAAAGAAAAAGGTTATTATATACTATATTAATTCTAAACAAAGGAAAACTGGAGTCGTGATATTAACTTCATTCAAGAAAGACTTCAGAACAATAAAAATTTTAGGAATAAAGAAGAGCATCGCATAGTGATAAGAGATTTAATTATTTTCGAATACATAACAATTCTAAACAGGCATTTACCAATAGTGTCAAAATGCATAGAAAAAAACTAATAGAACTACAAGGATAAATAAGACAAATTATTATTGTAGTTCAAAACTTCAATATAACTCTGCCAGTAATTCTTATATCAAGCAGACAGAACATCAGGAAAGATAAAGGTGACACTAATAGTACCATTAATATACTTGACCTGACATTTATGGAATATACCTTTCAACAACAGCAGAATACACATTCTTCCCTAGCTCAAATATTCACCAAGATAGACCACAAAACACACCTTTATAAAATTTAAAAGAACAGAAATCACGCAAAACACATTCTCAGATTACAATAAAATTAAACTAGAACTCAAAACTAAAAAAAGATAGCTGAAAAAATTTACAAGTATTCTCTATATTATAAAATAAGCTTCTAAAAAATATAGGTTAAATAAATCTCAAGAGAATATTTTCAGTTAAGTTAACTGAAAAGGAAAACATATTGAAAGCATTACTAAGAGGGAAATATATGGAATTAAATGCATACATTAGAAAAAAAGGGAAGATGTAAAAATAATCTAATTTTAGAACAACGAGAGAAAAAAAAAGCAAACAAAGCCTAAATAAAGTAGAAAAGGAAAATAAAATTAGAGCAGAACTCAATGAAATTGAAAAGAGGAAAGAAGACAAGAAAAATCAGTGATTCCAAATCCTTCTTCTTTGACAAGATAGATAAAATTTAAAATCCTTGGCAAAGCCAACCAAACAGACAGGGAGAAAGTAAGAGAGAGTGAGGAGAAACACATTATCAATGTCCAGTGTCAGAAATTTCTTTTAAAAGATAGTCATCTATGATGATCTCATAAATAATATAGATTGTAAAATAGAGCTATGCTCACAAATTTAATAGCTTAGATTAAATGGACCAATTCCTTGGAAGACACAAACTACCTAATGCACAAAGATAAACAGATATCCTAGATAGACCTATATGTAGTAAAGATAAGCCACAAACTGTCAGAGCATATTTGCAATAAGCATACATGACAAAGGACTGTTATCCAAAATAATATAAAAAAGCATTAAAATTCAACAATAATAATTTTTTTAAATGATTTTAAAATGGGCCAAAGACCTTAAGATATATCTCAACAATGAAGATACACAGATGGTAAATAAGCTTATGAAAAGATACTTCACAGCACATGTCATCAGGGAAATGCAAATTAAAACAATGAGTTACTTCTGCACATCTTTATCAAATGAATCAAAAGGGTGTAGCAACAGAATCTCTCATTCATTGCTGGTGAGAATGCAAAAATCATATAGCCACTTTGGAAAACAGTTTGGCAGTTTCTTACAAATCTAGACATACTCTTACCAAATAATTCAGCATTTGAGTTCCTTGACATTTATCCAAAGGAGTAAAAAAATAATGTTTATTTTAAAAGTACACAGAGATGTTTATGGTACCTTTAGTCATAATTTCCCATTCTCAAAGGAAATAAAAAATTATGCAGAATGTGAAAAAAATAAATTGTGGTACAGTCAAACTATGCAATATTATTTAATGCTAAAAAGAAATGAGCTATCAAGCCATGAAAGACATGGGGCAATTTTAAATGCATATTACTAAGTGAAGGAAGCCAATCTGATAAGGCTACCAACTGTGTTACTTCAACAATGTGACCTTCTGGAAAAGGTAAAACTATGGGGACAGTAAGATCAGTGGTTGACAGAGGTTGGAAGAGAGAATACAGGGAACACAGAGGATTGTAAGGCGAAAGATCCATTTTGTATAATACTGTAGTGGTAGATTCATGTCCTCATAAAGTTGTCCAAAACCACTAAATGTACAATATCAAGAGTAAATCCTACCATAAAATATGAACTTTTGGAGATAATGTATATAAGCCAACATCACATATTTTGTAAATGATCAAAACAGTTCTCCCACTCAGATATTGTGACTCTGATAGAACTATGACATGTACTGAATGTCAATGCTATCATATATGAAGGAGTTCAGTGAACATGGGCTCTTTCCAGTTGAGAGGAAAATTAATTTAAAAATGCCATGCCTTTCTCATGATTCCCATTATGATTAAGATTATGCTATAATTATAAGGCAAGTTCAGATAGTGCAGATATGACATGGATTATGTGAACTGAGAGTGTTATAGGTTAAATTATATCTCCCTACCTAATTTAAATGTTAAAATCCTAAACCCCAGTACCTCAGAATGTGACTTTATTTAAAAACAAGTTCATTGCAAATGTGATTAGTAATGATGAGGTCATATTGGAGTAAGATAGGTTTATATTTTATTTATTTATTTATTTATTTTTGAGTTGGAGTCTCACTCTGTCGCCCAGACTGGAGTGCAGTGGCCCCTCCTGGCCACCACAGCCTCGACCTGCTGGGCTCCGGCGATCCTTCTGCCTCAGCCTTCCAAGGAGCTGGAACTACAGGCACACACTACCACGCTCGGCTAATTTTTTTTTTTTTTTTTATTGTAGAGATGAGGTCTCACCAAATTGCCCAGGCGGGTCTGGAACCCGCGGGCTCAGGCAATCCACTCACCTCAGCCTCCCAAGGTGTGGGATTACAGGCTGAGCCACCGAGCCCGGCAGTTTGTATTTTAATATGACTAGTATCCTCATAAAAAAGGATCATTTGAAGTCAGACCTGCACACCTGGAGAGCACCATGTGAGGAAAAAGGCAGAGACTGAGGTGATGCACAACCCAAGGAAGGCCAAAGGTTTCTGGTAGCCACCAGAATCTGGGAGAGAGGCATGGAACAGATTCTTCCTAACAGATCTGAGAAGGAACCAACTCTGATGACACCTTGTTCTTGAACCTTTAGCCTCCAGAATTGTGACACAATACATTTCTATGTTTCAGTCACTGAGTCTGTGGCACTTTGTTATTGCAGCCTAGCAAACAGGAAGTTGTGCAGTGCACAATCTTCACTGATATAAGATGACCCCCACTAGAAGGCATCACAATTGATTAGTTAAAAAAATATTTTGAGCTGTGGAAAAAGTGTCTCGATAGGTGTATTGCATTAGAGAGCACTTTGAATGTGACTGAAGCTTAAACATGTTAGAATACATTTTTTTAATAAATAAATTCCGGTTTATTTGGGGTTCCCCCTTGTATTTCAGTTCTATATTTAGTGCACTAGTTCCCAAATGGAAATTAATCAAACTCCTATCAACAGTACAATGGAAGGCTAACATAATTTGTATTACACATTAATGAGATTGGACAGCCCGAAACTGCACAAAATATAGATACTTCTTACAATCATAATAAAAGAGAGAAGTCAGATTTTTTAAAAGAACTCTATCTTGTAGGATTGTATTTTTAAGAAGTACAAAATTAACCCAATTAGACGTCAGGATATTGGCTTCTCTTGAAGATTGGGTCTTGACTAGATAGGGTTATGAGGTTGTTTCTGAGGGTGCAAGTAGTATGTTGCTTGTTGACTGGGAACAATTTGCATGAGTGAGTTTAATTTGTGATAACCAATCAAGCTATACAGTTATAATATGTGTTTATTTCTTCATTTATATTATTGCAGTATACTTATTACATGTCTAGCAATGAACTGAAACTGGAATAAACTGAAACTGGCAGAGTAGACAAAAGAGGCATAGCGCAGTGACTGCTTTAGAGCCTTACAACCTGTATAAGATGAGTTTCACGTGTATTGCAATTTTCAACTGGGAAGTATGTGATTTAAGGTTGAGTAAGTGTTACAAGTATATTATCTGTAAAGATTAAGGGAAGATGCCACTGGGATTTAACATAGCGATATAAGAAATAGGTGAGAAAATTGGACTTAAAAATATACATTAAAGTACTTCTCTGAACAATTCTAGTCTCAACCAAAAGATGAGGCAATTTAAAAATCTTCATTATCGTTCTGGGATGCTACACATAATAGCATCAACAATTAGTCTGTAAGACAATTCTTACTTGTAAGACATACTACTTATTACCTTTTCAATTGTTATCTAGTATCTTTTCCACTCTGTAGTTCTGTTGGTTTGTGTGGAACTAATGAAGCCAAGATTTAGCAGTAGTAGAACGATTGACTTTCTTTTTATCTCAAATACATATGCTTTGCTACCTGGTAACTAAACTGATTCATCATACCAACAGCCAACAAACAAAGCATAAAATGACATGGAGATAGTTATGAGACTCTCCCTATATATTCCTTCTATGATTCATTTGGAAGGTTACTAAGAGTGAGTATTGGTATTTTCATTTATAAACAAAAGTATTTGTAAGCCCTTTCCATATTTTTGTACTGTCTTTCATTTCATATACTAGTCTCTTTAAAAACTAAGATTTTTTTCTTGTATATTTTTGATATTGTCTGTGCAATCAAGTCATTATTAACAAATAAATATGACAGAATTAGCAAAAGTGATATTGTCCACATCCATTGAATGAGAATACCCCAAACTACCGGTCAGATCTGTTTTGATTCTTCGGGCTTACTTCATGCCAAAAATAATCTGTGGAACTTAATGGTTCACCTGCAGTGATTTTTTGCTGGGTCGTGATATGCACCAGAACTTTTAGTCATCCAGGGCTTTTATTAGTCATTTTGATTATCATTCATCCTTGACTTTACTTCCTCACCCCAAATCTGGGTTGACCCTCAGACTAACATCTCCTGCAGCTCCTCTCTTGATTTACACAGGTGCGCGTAGAGATATTCAAACTCCAGATTAACAAAGCTGCTTCATATATACACAAAAAATGAAAATATTCTATGTAAATAAACTAAAGAAAATCAGATTTGTTCATAGTGAAATTGTGTAGCTGAATAAACAAATTAAAGTAACTGCTCATCTTAATATGTAGTTAAGGGCAAGCAATAACAATTATAATGAACTACAATTGAAGCGTTAATCTTGTATATTAGCACTGTAAACCAAAAAAGGAGCAAATTAGAAAAATGGATAATAACATCTTGATTTCTTTCAGTAAGTCAAATATTCATAAAATTATATGAACCGTGTGCTTGGTTCACAATACTTTTTAGTAAGTGAATTGAAACTTATGAGATTGATACTATTGGAAATGAAATCAATATTGTTTATTTTTCACAACTATCTTAATGTTAATGATGGTTGAAGAAATGACTCAAATAAATTTCATATTGGAGAGGAAAGGCATTCTTTAGAAAGGATCTATAATTCTATATAAACAATATTTTTTATAAGAGAAAAATATTACTCAAGAGATAGCCTAAGGCACGTATTCATTTTCATTTTCAAAACAAATTAACTTTGAAAAAGCATTAAAGGCTTACAAAATTGTGTGTACATGACCTAGGCCTGAACCTTGACAACCTGCTGAGAGACGTATCAGTGCAGACTGTGCACTGCACAACTTCATCAGTCGCTGTTTGCTAGGGCTGCTATTACAGAGTGCCACAGACTCAGTGGCTTAAACATAGAAATGCATTGTCTCACAATTCTGGAGGCTAAAAGTTCAAGACCAAGGTGTCATCAGAGTTGGTTCCTTCTCAAGTCTGTTGGGAAGAATCTGTTCCATGCCTCTCTCCCAGATTCTGGTGGCTACCAGAAACCTTTGACCTTTCTGAGGTTGGGTTGTGCAACACCTCAGTCTCTGTCTTTATCCTCACATGGTGTTCTCCATGTGCGCAGGTCTATCTCCAAATGATCCCTTTTTATGAGGATACCAGTCATATCAAACTATAGACCTATCTTACTCCAGTATGACGACATCGTAAATAATCCCATTTGCAATGAACTTGTTTTTAAATAAGGTCACATTCTGAGGTACTGGGGTTTAGGATTTTAACATTTAAATTAGGTAGAGAGATATAATTTAACCCATAACAGTCTCAGTTCACATAATTCATATCATATCTGCACATATCTGAACTTGCCTTATAATTATGGCATATTAATTGTCATGGGAATCGTGAGAAAGGCATGGCATTCTTTTAATTAATTTTTCCTCTCAACTGGTAAGATCTCATGTTCACTGAACTCCATATATGATAGCATTGACTTTCAGAAACATATCATAGTTCTCTCAGAGTCAGAATATCTGAATGTGTGAACTATTTTAATCATTTGCAAAATATGTGATGTTGGCTTATATACTTTGGAATTATGCAACTTTCATTAGGACATAATATTCATACAATTAAATCTATCCACATTTTAAGTGTAAAATTGATGAGATATGGTGATGAGATATAATTGTATATGATGCGGATTTTTCAGATCAGCCTGGACTTCAAGAGTGTCAGCTCAATGGGCCAGTCAAGCTCCAGAGTCCTCAAGGGGCTGGTAAGTGTAGCCCCAGAAATGTCAGCTCTAATGGGCTGGCAAGCCAAGCCCTGAGAATGTTGCGATGGGTCAGGGGACCGTGCGGGCAAGCCAAGCCCTGAGTGTCGCGATTTGGAGGTGTTGGCATGCCTAGCCCCCCGGGGTGTTGGCTCTAACAGGCTGGCAAATCAAGCTCTGAGAGTGTTGCTGGTTTGGTGGGCTGGCAAGCCTAGCCCCCTGGGTGTCTCAGCTTCGGAGTCTCACCTTCCATCAGCTCTCCTGGTTCAGCCAGCTCCACCGGCTGGCAAGTCAGCCACTAGGGTGCACAGCTTTTCGACTGCGATGATCTGCAGCTCTTCAGGTCGCTGCTCTTCAGGATCGAGGTTCTTGTCTCATGCCCAGGAAGAGTGAGGGACACGGATAACCAAAAAGTGAGTAAGCGGGATTTATTGAGGGGACAGAAAATCTCCCGTGGTGGAAGTGGACCCGAAGGAGTTGTCAGTCTGGGGTGGAAACCAGGTGCTTATGTAGCCCTAAGTCCAAGCCGATTGACCCCCATGGCTGTGAGCTATTGCTGTTTTGATTGGTCGGTATTAAGGACCAATCAGCAGGAGGTAGGGGTCTAATGATGAACGGACTGGTTGCTTCTTGATCCTCGATCCTCGCAGTGAAGACTTTAGCTCGAACTTAAGGGGTTTGCAGGGAGCTTGTCTACCAACATGCTGAGCCTGAAAGGCCTTCCCAGAGTTCACTACATTATTACCAGTGGACTCTCCTGTCTGTCTGTGTAGACTTTCTCTAGCTATCTCCTGTCTCATATACAGTCATGTAAACACTATCAAACTTAAAATTTTTTCTCAAATTTTCTGAAAAGTAACCTCGTATCCCTTTGCACTCAATTCTCTCTCCTAAATGTCCCATACACTGGTAACCACTGGTCTTTTTTCTTTAACCATAGTTTTGCATTTCCTAGAAATTCATATAAACATAAACATAAAATATGTAATATTTGTATATCATTTCCTTGATTTAGCATAGAGCTCTTGTTATAAATCCTTGTAACTTCATGTATCAGTAGGTGATTATTTTTCTAACTGAATAATATTGCATAGTATAGATAGAGCAAAATTTCTATAGGCAAAAAGTTCCATGAGTTGATGAACTTTTGGTTTCTTTCTGGTATGAGGATACTATGCAATAAGCAATCATAAAGATTTGGTTACAAGTTTTGGTATTTAAGTTTTTATTTCTCCTTAATAAATACCTGGCAGTGAAATTAATGATCATAAATGTTTTACTAGTATAAGATTTTTTCATAATGTATCCCAAGTGTTTATAGTATTCTCACTGATAATGCACACAAATTTTATTTGCTCTGCTTCTTCGTCAGCACTTAGTATTGTCAGTTTTTTCTAATTTTAGTCACTCTGGAGTACATGTAATAGTATATCATCAAAATTTTAATTTGTACTTTTCTGGTGATTAATGATATTTTGCGTGTTTTTATGTGCTCATTGATCATTAGCATATCTTCAATCCAATGGAAGATTCAATTTGTCTTTCTTCAATTTGCCTATTTTTTAATTAAGATTGTTTCTTTTATCGGAGATTTCTAAGATTTGTTTATAGATTCTGGATACAAGTCGTTTATCCTGTAGGTTTTGCAAATAATCTTCCAGACCATGGTTGAGCATTTTATTTTCATAAATTTTTTGAATAAAATGTTTTTAATTTATATGAAGCTTTTTAAACGACCTTTCCTTTTTCTGTCTAATTAAAAAAAAAGTATTTGCCAACCCAAGGTTACTAAATTTTCCATGTATGTTCTTATAGAGTGTTATAATTTTATAGTTTTTTATTTTACATTTAGTGCTATAATCTATTTCTAGCTAATGGTTGTCATGGCTTTTGGTAAAGATTGAATATAAATTGATACATAACTATCTATATAAGAAGATATACATATATCTTAGCATACCATTTTAATTTTAGAATTAATCATACAATTACTATCAACAACAACAAAAAAGTCTAACAGGATTAGAATTTCTTTAAATTGATAGTTGACATGTCAAATATGTTGAGTCTTCTGATCACAAGCATTGTATATTACTCCAATTATTTAGATCTTCATCGATTTCTCTATGTAACATTTTGTATGTTTCAGTGTGCATATCTGGCACATATTTTGTTACAATTAAAACTAAGTATTTTATATTTTTGATATGATAATGATGCTATTGAGAATGCTAATATGTTCTTTCTCAAATTGTTTTTTGTTGTTATATAGAACTGATTTTTTGCATCTTCACTTTCTATTGTGCAATCTTACTAGAAGCACTTGTTAGTTTTATTAATGTTTATAGATTTCCTTGTATTTTTTTTTTTTTTTTTTTTTTTTTTTTTTTTTTTTGAGTTGGAGTCTCACTCTGTCGCCCAGACTGGAGTGCAGTGGCCGCTCCCGGCCACCGCAGCCTCGGCCTGCTGGGCTCCGGCGATCCTTCCACCTCAGCCTTCCGAGTAGCCGGAATTACAGGCATGCGCCACCACGCCCAGCTGATTTTTTTGATTTATTGTAGAGATGAGGTCTCGCTGCCCAGGCGGGTCTCGAACCCGCGGGCTCAGGCAATTCACTCACCTCAGCCTCCCAAAGGCGCGGGATTACAGGCTGAGCCACCGAGCCCGGCGATTTCCTTGTATTTTTTAGAGCCTGATGCACCATTTGCAAAAGAGAAAAAAATATTGCTTTTTACCATCTATATACCTTTTGTTTCTTTTTTCTCTAATTTTGCACTGGTTTGGGTTTCCAGTATAATTTGAATAAAAGTGATACGCGTAGTTCTCTTTGCTTTCTTCCCAAATTTAGGAATGAATCATTCAATCTTTCACCATTAAGTATGATGTTGGCATAGCATTTTTTAATAACCGTACTTTGTCAGGTTGAGAAAAGTTTCTCCAAG